>NW_013668004.1:159041-174937 GCF_000517525.1 Limulus polyphemus | reverse complement strand
ATCGTCCTCTACATTTGTAGGTTTCTACAACAGGCAGTTGCTGTCCATTTGAAACTTAGATTCAAATCCTTTTTTCTTTAGCTGTGAACTAAATTCATTAATATTATTTGCATAACTTATGACTCTCATTCTTAAATAAAGTTATAATTTAGATTGCATTTTATTAAAATATAAAGCAAAATAATTTTGAAGAAAATGCTTTCAACTGCTTTCTCAGTGTCTCAATTCTGAGTTTAAAATTAATGTTGATTAACAGAATTAATTTATGTACCACAAACATTAAAGATACAATCTTAAAGTTTGTAATTATGAATGTATTAAGTGGTAACATAATACTAAATATTTCATCTACTGTCAATTTTAATAATAACATACTGGCTAGTTTGTTGATAAGCATAATATTGTCTTGCCTAAACAGATTTTACAATAGGGCAATTGTATATCAGTATGTCTACTAATACCTTTTACAAGAAAACGAAAAACAACACTTTGATTTTAACTTCTTATGCCAAATATGACCTTCTATTCATTACAACATGAACAGAGTACATTAAGAAATGTTTTAATGGGGGTAGAAGTAAATAATGCCCTTTTGTACTGAAAAATAATATGTTACAAAACAAGTTATCAAACTACATTTCGTTTACCTTTTAAAATTTTTTCCTTGACAGCTCAGATATTGTGATACTTTTCTATGTACATCTTTCAATATTAAATGATTGAAAGACAGCAAAAAAACTTACAACATAAGGCAAAACACAGATCTCAATAGTTAAACTGGTTCATAAGATTAAAATAACAAGTCAAAAAAATAATAAATTAAAGTTTGTTAAGTCAAGTGCTTTATTATAAAGTCTACCGCAGCTGGAAAATTTTCAAACACGTAACTTGGACGTGGAGAAATCTTAAGTTCGTCGCCTTCTCTATACTTTCCTGTTAACACAAGAAAAAACAAAATAATTATAAAACCCTCAATTCTTATGTTAACAGATCACCAAAAAAAAACACTACACAGTTAAATTAAAATAAACAAAAATAATATCTTAATAGTTTTTTTATGAGTTTACTTATTTATTATAAGCATTTTTTTATTCCAAGTTACAACTTTTTACAGTAAGGAAAAATATTCTTTTTAAATAGGTAAGACATTTCAATCATTGGTGCAATCATTCGTTTTTGATCATTATTTCCCCAGACATTCCTAATCGTTCATACAACACATTCCACATATTCATATTTATCTATTTTTTGATTTTTCTGTTCTGCTATAAAAAAAATATTTTGTTAATTCATGAGAACTGATATGTACATGCACAAGCAACCAATATCAATTCTCTAACTTAAGTACAAAAATCTTATTTACTTTTAAACCGTGTACTTGAGAATGATCACACGGGTGATTAAAATGTCATACCCATTAAAAAAATTTTCATTAACACAGTAAAAGCTACAACTTGTAATACAAAATAATCTTTACTCCTTAATACCCGAGTTAAGCATATAGGGCTAAACAGAATTCAGAATACATGTTGAAAGATAGCTAAATAAAACTAATTAAGAACCATGCTGATACAAACTTAACTGATTTTAATAAAATTTTATGATATTTGTTAAAGGTATACACAACCCTGTCTCTGTAATATTTAAAAGAAAAAGGTGATTCACAGACATTATATACAATTTTATTATTCAAAGTTGTTGAAAGTAGATTGAATAAATTTTTAAAACAAAAAATATTTTTAATATATTAAGTGAACAAGCAATTAAATACTTGTATACAAAAGGACTAAATGTACGCCATCTTTTATACTTACCAGTCTTGACCAGCATGCCTACTAGCCCTGCCTTCTGGGCTCCATCAATATCATCTCTAACATCCTTTAAAAAGAATTAAAATATTATCATGACCATTGGCCAAATAACCAAACTGTGCATTAATAATTTATTCAGATAACTATTTAAAAGATTTCTTTCCTGTATAGCAGTATTTAACAAAATCATCTGTTATTCATAATTTATAGTGTTCATCCCTCTTTCTAAAAGTTCTTAGAAATACTGCATATGCAAATTTTTGGTTTTACTTAACTGTCATCAGGGAATGATAAATTCATAATTTTACAAACAAAGATTATGCTGTTTGATTTACATTTAATTCAGGACACACCTTGTGTATTCACAAACTCTCTTTTGTGCAGAGCATTTCTTTATTAGCCGCACCTTCCAAGATGTTGAAGTCATTAGATGTAATAATGGCTAATATAGAAATGCTCCTCACAAAAGAGAGTTAGTGAATAAACAATGTACATCCTGAATTAAATTCAAGTCAAACAAAGCTCTTAAAAAGTGAAAAAAAAAGCATATTGTTCTGACACAGATATTATTTCACCATAACCACTTGAAAAAAAATTACATATAAAAGTATAAAGCCCGAACACTTAGGTGCTTCCATAACTGTTTGAACACCAAAATTCTGCAGTATTACTTTCAACCGACAATAGAGAGCATAATTTACTTTTGAGAAGTGAGTTAACCATCAAGTTCACTCAACAGATGGAGCAGTCGGTACCTATACATATACTTCTTGAAATAGAAAGACTTCTCTTCAGTGATTAAACAAATCAGATACATAATAGTGATAATGCATAGAAATAATGGATTAAAAACACTTTAAATCACACATGGGAAATTATAACTTGTTTGTATGATAAAATGAGAGAAAAAAATAATAATTTAGAAATCACATTCTAAAATATGAGATAAATTTGAAAAATTTAAATATCGTATTTTTTTCAGAGTTATAATACATTTGCTCGAGGAGAATTACTCAGCGTTACCCATTTCACTTTGTTGCTACAGGATATCAGAAAATATAGAAACTAAAAATATTCATTTACTGAATTTACAACCAATTCAATTTTGTGTGAAATATATCTATGACAATGACACTAAACTTAATGTCTATGATGAAAATTATGAAAATAAAAACAATCAACAAACTCACATCTCCAATCATGATAGCTTCACTTGGTTTACATTCAAAAGGTCTAAGTCCCTCTAAGAAAAATGAAGCTTCAGGTTTTCCAACAACTTCAGCTTTTCTATCTGTGGCATATTCAAGTCCAGCCACAAAAGGTCCTGGTCCAAGAGCAAGTCCATCTTGCCTTTTGTAGTATCGACCTTTATGGATAGCAATCAAAGAAGCACCACTAAGAACCAGTCTGAAATAATGTAAAAAAAATGGAAAAAGAAAAAATATGATAATGATCTAGCACATCCTCACTCTGAAATATACAGAATGTAAGTTTGTTTTCATTTCACTAATAGAAATTATCTATTAATCATTTGGAATAAACAAGTATGTATAAAGGAAAGTTGGTTAATCATAAATTAAGAATTTAACCCAGATACAACACTTTTAATTCAAATAAAGTTAAGGATATTTATTTTCAACTAAAATAAATCTTGTTTTCAACCACAAGCAGATACTTATTTAAGCATTTTCTTCAAACATTTTACAGTTTCTTGTATAAAATTCTTGTCTGGCTCATATGTTATGGTCATGGCAATTTTAAAACCATGGTATACATTTGAAAATGTTCTAGAATATTTTTTTCTTATTTCTAACACTAGTGCTACTGCAGCAAACATGAGAATCTAATAAAACTATTAGAAGGTAAACTGATCAAAACTACAAGTTTAATTTTGACATTACAACATCTTTATGTTAGCAAAAAGAAGATAAATATGTGATAATTGAAGCTAACTATATATTTAAGAAACATCAACAGCTATGTGACAAGATATTGCAACATTTTAAAGACACTGTGGATGTATCTAAAAACAATTATGAATCATTTTAAGCAGTCTTTATGATAAATATACATCCTAGTTACCAGATTTAAAATTTGAAAAATTTAAACTGACATAAACTTTGTAATATGTCTGAATTTGTGTCATTTTGTTTCAAACCATTGTAGTTATTTTTCTTGCAACTAAAATCAGTTTTTTAATTTCATCAAAGGAACCATATAAGGCCAAGTAAAAAAAAACATGTTTAGCATCTAGAGTTTTTGAAAAAGAGAAAGGAGTAGGTCCTTTTTTTAATGACCTTTTTGAAAGAAAGTTTGTCCTTTTTTTTCACAATTGTTGCTTGTTTTCAAAGGGACAATGTCACACAGAAGTCTTCTTTGTTTCATTTTTTCATGAAAACGATCAGAATTTATGATAAATAAAATAAAAGGGAAAAGTGAATCAACTGTGTTCATCTCATTTTTTATTCAGAAGTCTTCTTTATTTCTTTGTATGATTGAAAAACGATAATTCAAAAAAGGAAAAAAAATCTTAAAAAATGGTGAGAGGTGGCTGCAAAAAAGGATGTGGGCAGGGACACTAAAGTATTTTTTACTTGGCCTAAAATTACTTAAAATCCTTAATACAGAACTCTACTATTCCACTTGTAACTTAGTTTGAACAAATTTTCTAAATTTTCCAGCACTTTCATACACATAAACAAGCAAAAAATCCTAGTTACCTGAAAGCATCATTAAGTGTGTGAAAATTAAATTTGCTAGGTGCCAATCCCACAACAACTGCATTAGGATTTTCCGTATTAGTACCTATCAAGAAAAGAAAATAATTCTGCATAAAAAATACTTTTGCTGTTTACAACCAAATGAAAGAACAGGAAATGTATTAATTTGTTTTACATTTTTGTTATTTATGTTAACTTTGCATTCTAGGTATACAAATTTTTAAAATGGTAAGGTAACTTTTGTTTTTTATGGTATATTTTTGAAAAGCATTTTATTCTGCTTTTTTTAAATTTGACTAACAATTTATTAGTAATAACTGACTACTTTATTACATTTGCTTTACAGACTTTAGCATTTCTTTATTTGGTGTGTCCTTTTATCAATGACCAAAATACATACTCTGACAGGTTGCAGCTACTAGTTTTAAAATATTACTAATATTAAGATAATATAAAATATAAGTATCAAAGCAGACATAATAAATTATAATTCACAACAGAAGGTATGTTCGTACACATAAATTAATGTACCATCTTAAAGGGCCCTCTTCTTGGCTAATCAGATATCATGACAATTTTTGTCTTGGGAAAGATTAGTCTAATCATAATGATGAAATGGAAACAAAACTGCTATAATGCAAAATTTAACAGAGCTGAAAATAAAATCTGAGATAGAAGCATAACAACAAAGTACAATCAGAGTTTGAAAACATTCTAATGCAACTATGTGGATTTATTATCTAACCTTGAAAATCTTCTAAGGCTTCATCTTCTAACAACAACTGAGGTCGAAGATTTTTCCTACATACCAACTCATGAGCTGCTGTCAGAGAAGTAAAGATTTCATTCTGCTCTATGGAAAACCCCAGGTTTGTTAAACGCTCCCACAAAATACGTTTGGATTCTTTGGTAGTATTTGTTACAAATCTAATCTTCAAATAGGTTTTCTTCAACCTTTTATTAGATAAAAGAAAAAATCTTAATTTATGGAGCCAAAATTTTTAATTAAAAATAACTTTTTTTACTATACTACTCACCTTGCTTTTTTCAGAAATTATTGCCTAAAACCTTATCCAATGAACAATAAAATTTCAATAAGTATATCAGTTATACTTCTTTAAAAAAAAACTTTAATGGTCAGACAATAAGCATAGCATTGTAGTAATTGTCATTACTGGGTCTTAAGATACCAAACCATCAGTATTTGAAATATTATAAGGTTTAATTAATTATTTACAAGTAAAACTTTGCAATTCAAAAGGTTAGGAATCATAGATTGTTATTACTAGATACAAAAAGAGCTTACTTCCATTTTTTCTACAGAATACTTTTGTGTTTATTTTTTACACATTGATGCATGTATATAAATACAACTTGAATACCCAATTTGAATCTAAATCAGTCTTTAGATTAAATGTTAATAACCAGCTCATCCCAAAACAAGTCGGGTATTGTATGAGCAATATTTTAGTTATTATCTCTGATTCTCAGTCTCAGTAATATTGAATCCCCATTGGCTCAGCGGTATGTTTGCAGACATATACTGCTAGACACCGGGGTTCGATACCCGTGTTGGGCATAGCACAGATAGCCCTGTGTGTAGCTTTGTGCTTAATTGTTGAAGTTAATATTAATAACAAACAACTACACAAGTCAGTAACATTTTAAGTTTAAAAATATGATATTGATACTATTAATAGTCAGGGGCAGAATAGTAATTAAGTTGAAAAGCTGCTAAAACACTTTCTTAAAACAACTGCTAAAACTTTAATGGTTTAAATTACCGATTTAAAGCATCAGCAGCACCACATATTGCGGTATTTTCTATATGAAGAGTTCCACTCAAGTCAATCAGAACAGCGCGCAGACCACTCCGTGCTGCCATGCTTACTCAAATATTAAATGTACGGTAGATAGCGCTAGAACAACTCCTTTTATGTACAAAAAAGAAAGTTTTTTTTATTATTTTATTTCACGCAAAGCTACACGAGGGCTACCTGCACTAGCTGTCCCTAATTTAGCAGTGATAGACTAGACTCTAGAGGAAAGGCAGCTAGTCAACATCGTCCACCGCCAATTCTTGGGCTACTCCTTTACCAACGAATAGTGTGATTGACCATAACTTTATAACGCACCCACGGCTAAAAGGACAAGTTTAGTGTGACGGGATTCGAATCCGAGATCCGCAATTTACGAGTCGAGCGCCTTAATCACCAGGCCCAAAGAAGAAAAAGTTATAACATTTAATATACTTCCGAAGTAAGGATATAGATTTTAAAAAAGTATGGGTATCGGAACTATTGAAATTTCTAATAATCTAAAATGCATTTACAATTCACATAGATTTTTATACAAGAATAGTGAATGCTATCATTATTGCATATTTTCTATTATGGTAAGTTCACAGTTTTACAGTATAATATCCTAAACCCATTTATATTGCCCCAGCTTTTAAAACAATTCGTAAAACTATGAATGAAATGTTACCAATGGCTTTTATTTACGACTTTTTAAACTAATGTCTCGTATAAAAGGTGTAAAAAAAGACGTATATTTATTTGTATGTATATACTTATCTATTTATATATATTTGATATACTTTTGCGCGGGAAATTTATTTGTAGAAAACAAAACTAAGCTTTTCATAATTTGTTATCGAATTTATTTATTGTATTTTAGTAACGTATAAATTATTCTAGTGAGCCGTTATATTGAAAAAAAAGTGTTATATTGCCATTTTTTATTATATTCGAATGTAAAACTTTTTCGTTTGTTGTTAAATACAAACCTACATAATGGACTATCTGCCCATCGAAACTCAGTTATTAGTGTTATAAGTCTTCAACCTTGCCGCTGAGAATTTGAAAAACTGTAAAACTTTGAAGATTCAAACATCATAAAAATACTTCTATGGAAGCATAAAAATATACGAGATCTTGAGAATCACACCTCCTGAAGATGGCGGGCTGAAGCGTCGAAACATGTAGTCAAATTGAGACTGGCGATGATGACTAGCTGCCTTCCCTCTAGTCTTGCACTGCTAAATTAGGGACGGCTAGCGCAGATAGCCCTCGTGTAGCTTTGCGCAAAAGTCCATAAAACAAATCTCATTATATTAACTTATTAATTTCTTTGTTCCTATTTGATATATTTTAAACTAGGGATTGTCTTTGAAAGAGTACATTTGTTACTTTGAGAGTCTTCGTCAGAATTACATATTTTTTAGAACCATTATCACCTAATGAATCTTCGTCATCAGTGATATTCACCTTTTTCAGAACTGTTTTATTAAAGCAACAACTTCAAATAAAACATTTTTTTTAGTGAGATTGTTTACACTCAAAATGTTCTTGACGGTCGTTTCTTTTTCTTCTTTCATCCAATTTATAGATTGTTTATACTTTCACAGTTAGATTTTCAAGTAAGATACAACATTATAGGACAATGTTTGCTCACACCAGAGAAGTCTGTCCCTTTTATACTTCTAGTTCTAAGAAGTATTATCAGTGCAAGTCACACATGGTTTACTACAGACCAGTAGAAGTCATTCATGAGTTAGTATACATAACAGTGCGACTCGTATGGGTTATTCTAGAAACATTGCAAGTCCAGTGTAATTATGAGACAGTGTAGGTCACTCATTCTAAGACATTGCAAGTCTAGTGTCACTACATGAGTGTTATTCTAGGACATTGCGAGTCTAGTGTCACTACACGAGTGTTATTCTAGAACATTGCAAGTCTAGTATTACTACATGACAGTGTTATTTTAGAACATTGCAAGCGAGTCTTGAATAGTTACAAGACAGTGTAACGCAAGGCTTACTATAGCCCATTGTAAGTTATTCATGATCATGGGTGACTATAAGGCCAATGTAAATGACTTATGGGTAATATCAGTGTGTAAATGACTCTTTACTTACATCTTATATTTGATCAATTTGTCTTACTGTAAACAGCGTATTAGACTGAATAACATTTTATCCAAATTTTCTACTCGTTTACATAAACTTGTAAAAATTAGACTTAGCTTTCCTATTTTATTTAACATCAAATGATCACTTATATAATATTAAACATGAGTTTCTTACTTCCATGGTTCACAGTAACTTGTCTGTTTTGTTTTTGCTGATCAAAATTCTTTATTTTATTTTTTTTATATATAGTCTTGCGGGTAAGCATTTTTTCATGAGAGTCATCAGATTTTCCAAGCTTTCTCCCATATTTCTTCTTTATAAAAACTTCATCAATTCTATGAAGGTAACCAATATTTACACATCCTTTTACTGCCGGAGATGATGTGGAAATGCAAACAAAGGGCTTGCTCAAAACACCTGTAATGATTTCTCCATCTTTAACATGAACAATGGTATCTACAAATGGCAAAAATTTTTACCTTGTAGAGCAAAGTAAGTATAAATTTTAAGAACAGATGGACTGTATTCAAAAGCTCATGAAAACTAATAAGTGACACTACATGTTTGTCCTCCACTCCAAATATATCACCTATAAATCTGTAACAAATTAATGGCCATACATTCCTTCATGTTTTCCAATAATTAAGTACTTTTAGTTTAAGTATATGCATAAATATTACAGCAGACTACTGCTACTCTATTTCCCATAGCTCTTCTTTTAATTTGTTTATACAATTCCCCATCAAATCTTATATACCTATTACTTAATACAAATATCAGAACTTGTTCTATCCAAATCAGTTAAAATATTCAAAAGTTCCAAGTCATCTCTATTTTCTTCTATTATCATGGTCATAACACGATCTACACCTTTTTTAATCGAGATACTGGAATATAATTGAACAACATCCATACTAAACAGAATATAATTACAGTTAAGGAGGTGCAAGTGATCACGTAACTGTTTAATAAAATGTTGTGTGCTATTGATATAAGCTAAGATTAAGTCCAATAATAGGTCCAGAAGCCTATCCTAGAACCATGATATACTTTCCCACAGAGACCAGCAAGCAAATGCCCTAAGTCTAAGAAGTAAATAAAATTTATGGTCTTTAGGATGGCTGTAAAATTCATGGACTCGACAATTACATGGTTTTAAACTGTTCACTAGTTGTGGAGAAATAAAAATATCTTTCTTCAATTCATTCAAAAGAATTCTACTTTTATTTCAAGTGTTTTAGTAGGATCTCCATCACTTTTAAATAGTTATCTTCATAAATCTTTTGTTCATAACTATCTTTTACTAAAACTACAAATGCTTTACTTTTAATTATAGTATTTTGGCACTTGTGTATAAAGTTAAAATCATAAATAATATTCAACGTTAAACTGGTACACAGTTTATTTAGATAGGCCTAAATAAAATGTTTTTAACTGTGTACCAGTTTAACATTGAATATTATTTATGATTTTTCCTTTACTTTTATTGAATTCTTTAACTATAATGTCACTGTTACTTTTCAATTTATATGAAGCTTTCTTCTCCTGCAAAAAGAAATCAGGTTTCATTATATAATTATGAAATTTCCTTAAAATGCTTGACACCTTTTTAGAAAGTACTGTCATAGCATCTTCTGTTATGTTATGTTCATTGCTTAAAAAACATTAACCCTAATTTCCTGTTCACTTACATAGCATTAAGTCATATTACTTTTCATGCTTAGTAGACTATCGAAAATTTGGCCTACTTTTACTAAACCTTTTTAAAGAATACAACTTTGCATGCTTTCTTGTAGTATAATTATGTCACTGAAACAGAATGTATGATGAAATTAGCCGTGACAAATAAGCCACTAACAAATTAAATTATATAATGGAAAACTAACTGAAAACACTATGAAACTTAACCACAGTCTATAATATTTATTAAAATAACACTTGAAATCATATCTCAATCTTCTGTCCTAATAAGCTAGTACATAATTGTACAACAGATTTTTTTTCACTTGTATGAAAACTCTTTGCTTACCTTAAGCATAAGAAATAATGTTCTGATTAGGTAATAACCAGTTTATACTTTCATAATGTCAAATTCCTAACTAGTTGCTAAAATCAAAATCTGGGTGAAAAAAAAGTTATATCAAAATTACTGCACTAAACATAAAATAGGAAAATTAAATTATTTCAACTAATACTTGATTCCAACGTTTTGTATGAGTAACATTTTTCTTTTTTTAATCACAATGCATGCATTGTAAAATTATATATTTATTAATTAAAACAGAAATACTTTATTTTTATTCCTTTATCCTTAAGGAGACAGGTACTTCTGTCAAAAGCTCTATGATTTTTATATATATTTCTTTAAATACTACTTTTATGGGAGATTTTTGGTTTAACAAAAAACAAAACAAATAAATAAGTACGATACAATAAAACACTTTGTTTTAAACCAAATGCTGTATTATGTAATCCACTGCTGCTGGAAAACTTTCAAAGACATAATTTGGAGGAGGAAAAATCTTCACTTCATCTCCTTCTCTGTATATTCCTATTATTTAAAAATGATGAATGTAGTTCACTGAAATATAACACTTACAAAATACTAACACGTGCCACATACAGCTACTGTTAGAAATTAGTCAATGAACAGATATATACTTGTTTTTATGAATTATAGATTTACTAGCAGTCATAAACCCATTTATTGTCCCTATTTTAAGAGGGATCATATCATACATTACTCTTCTTGTGGGACAGCTATTAGTAATCTCTCGAGAAATATTGTGATAACACATTCTTAAAAAAATGAGTAAGATAAAAACAAGTACACTGAATAATAAAAACTTGAGATATTTGCAAATCAAGGTGATTTTAATCATATAAGTCTGTTAATTTTTTAAGAATCAAATTAGGTTGTGTAATAACTAGTACTGAAACTAAATGATTGTATGAAATTCATAACCACACACTCTTTTATCATGGTTTACTTCATTAACTTTCAAACAGTCGTAACACCAAACACATGTATTTCAGAGATGAAACTACTCAGTCATAGTGAGGTTCCTTGGAGTTTAATTAATACTAACACTTTATACCAAGACATATTAAAAATGTGTGTAGCATAACTAATAACTGTTGGCATTTGTTTTATAAGTATGTTATACAATCAAACAATTTGGAAATATTAGCATATGACTGTTAAATTGTTTAAGATTGTGTGTGTTTGTGTTATGTCTAGAAAATGTTAATATTAGACTGACTAGTAGTGTATATGACAGGTATATATATACTTTGTAAAGACCTGGTAATTATTCACAAGCTTTTGGTGTATATGAATGCATGTTCCAGAAACTGGTAACCGCTAGATGACTGGTAAAAGTTAAAATGTCCATGTCAAGGTTATTAACTGATTGTCCTTTTCTGGTTATTATTATGATTATTTAAATCATTTCCATGATTGTTAACACTTGCACCTTTTACTCATCTCTAATTTGAACACCTACATGAAAAATAATAATTTTCTATCTACTTTTTGAACTCAGTGACAATATCACATAAAATCTTCATCAAGTTATTTGAATTTAACTTATTAATAATACCTGAAACAAGGAAAATAAAAAATATTCTTTTCACAATACCTGTTTTTACCAGCATCCCCGTTAACCCTAATTTCTGAGCTCCATCAATATCATCTATAACATCCTGAAATAAAAGGAAAATGAAACTTAATTAAAATCATTCTTTTATATAATTTGAAAATGTATTAAAGTGTTAATTCTCAAACTTATATTTTTCAGATTGAAAAAAAGTGTAAATGCATTATTCTTAATAACACAGCTATAGCCCATACACATGCATGCATATACACACACATACATATATATAAAAACAGAATGTCTGAAAATTTACTTCATTCAGCTACACCAGAGACATAGTTTCTATAGCACAAGTACATTACCAACTTTAAATAACTGTGTGTACCATGCACTATCAATATTTTTGTGCCTGTTCCCAAAACTATTTCACTGCTTGAATGCTGTATTAGCATATTTCCACTTCCCCATTCGACTCATTGTAATTATGAAAAGTTATCTTTATGTTACTAATGGCCATGCATATGTTTCTTGGAATCTTCACTGGCGGAAATAATTGTCTATGTATATAAATATCTACAATTTTGGCCAATTACGAAGCTTCTTACCACTCCTAAGAGAGTGATGTCATAATCAGTTGGTGCAAGCTGTAAGATAGGGATAAATAAATCTTTTAAAAATACATTTAACATGTTTGCGGCATAAGTGATTTCTCTAATTATGCAATAGGAACATAAGGCCTCATTGAAAACTCTGCCTTAGATACAGCTAATTTTATGGCCTTATGTTATGTTTCATGACAGAATGACTGCATTGGGAACTTTCTCTTGAGTGCACCATCGGTGGTACATAAAGTCATGTCTTTAACCATTTAAGCTTTGGGTGTCATGTGGCACCGGTGGTGCACACTATGATTTAAGTAATAATAATCAAATGATCATAATATATAATATTTTTCTTTCTTTTTTTCAGCCTAATCTTGCCATTTTTTAAATGAATTATGAATATTTCACAATTTTTATGTGCGTATAAAAGGGACATCAGATAAAATAATCCGTACTGTGGATGATAATAGTTCTTTCCTTATTATATTTCAGTCTTCATAACAGTTTTCTTATTTATGAAAGAAGTCTCAGTTAGTGCTTTTTAGCTTCCATTACTCACAATGAAAACTTTAATGCCAATCTCTAGATGTAATTTTCAAATAAAATTTGTTTTATTTAGTTGTCCTTTCAACATAGCATTCGTGCTCCACCAGTGGTACACGATGGAAGGAGTGGCTTTATTATAGCCATCCGTATAAAATAAATGCTTTACATAGGACTTTGGAGATATGAAGTACAGTTATATCTTATGGGTGCTGTGTACCACTGGTGGCATACGATATCGTGAACGTGTTAAGGTTAGGATTTGAGGCAGTTAATTAATGACTAAGATCACCAGATGCGGCTACTGCATCAATATGACTATTCTTATAGCTATGGTGAAAGAATTTGATTACTTCTATTGGCTGTTAAGCAGTAAATATGGGCAAGGCTTAGTGGACATAGGTCAAAATGTCCAACTAAGACACTAGTCAGGTACTGAAGTTATTTGTTCTCTGCCAATTAGAGAATGATTATTCGACAGCTGTAATGTTTTTAAAACAAACAATAGTGGTCGATATTACCCAATGAAAATTGTGTTCTATTTATTAGCAGCTTCATTACAATTGTTTAGTTACAGTAGTCTTATAAGGTTATTTGCTGACAAAACATCAATAATTGACTCTTAAATTCATTTCTGTGTGCATAAAAAGACAAGTATGTTGGTTGTGCGAATACTTAGTAGATTTCATGTGAATATGTTTTTCCCAATTTCTTTTCACAAAACACAGGAATTAGTAAATTAATGCACAACGGTTCATATTTATTACATGTTTGAATAACAAAAAGTATGAGTAAATTGTATAGTCATCAGATATTACACAATATGACCTTTAACTGTAGTATCTGAAGTAGTTTGAACTGTTTTCAATGTAATATTACACAATATGATCTTTAACTGTAGTATCTGAAGTAGTTTGAACTGTTTTCAATGTAATATTACACAATATGACCTTTACCTGTAGTATCTTAAGTAGTTTTACTGTTTTCAATGTAATATTACACAATATGATCTTTAACTGTAGTATCTTAAGTAGTTTTACTGTTTTCAATGTAATATTACACAATATGACCTTTAACTGTAGTATCTGAAGTAGTTTGAACTGTTTTCAATGTAATATTACACAATATAACCTTTAACTGTAGTATCTGAAGTAGTTTGAACTGTTTTCACTATAATATCTACTCTTCTTGCTTATCTCGTGAATATAGTTTGTTGAACATGTCTATTTCAAATAACATATTTTAGACGAAATTTGCTTTTACTTTTTATAAAGCATAGATGTGATAATCAGACTGCAGTGTTTATAAATATTGATAATTACTAATTTCATCCTTTCATAATTAGTAGAATAAATATCTGATATATTCAACCTATTTTTCCTAAATTCACAAAATGTTTTTTCTGGTTGTTTATGCTAGTGATTGCTTGTAGTTGTCTGGAATTGAGTGGATGTTACAGATATTGTTCTAACTATAGGTGACATGTGAAGCTAAGGTAGTTTACCATGTTAGATTGTGATCACCCATGGGTTTTGGTGATATGTATTGTGGAAATTTCTGAGTTAATCTGTTGGATTACCACCAAGATATTTAACAATGCTAATGAAACCTATCAATAATATATAAGATACCACTGGGTAGTGTTTCAGAAAGTATGTAATAAGTAATAATATGGAATACTGGCATATAACTTTAGCCCCCTACTGCTCCTGTATTCCTGATTATGAGAACAGTTAGTTGCTTTGAAGGTCAGCTCCTTCCATTTAATCTTATGTCTGTTTGTTGTTTCAGATTTTTTGCACAATGCTACACAAAAGGCTATCCATACAATGATCATCCCTGATTTATAAACTGATAGACTAGAAGGAAGGAAGCTAGTCAAAAACACCCATCACCAAATCTTGGACTACTCTTTTCAGACTAGATAAAAAGGATTTGACTTATGGTATACTCACAGACCCAAAATGATCTGACCTTATATCTTTGAGTACCAAGTACAGTACTGAAAGAGTTTGTGGAAGGAATGTTTTACAGGTGACAGTTCAATACGAAGCTAAAACAGGATCAAACTTTGAGATTTTAGCATTTTTATCTTTTTCAACAATTACCTAAATAACTCTGGATTATCATTAAGATTGTATAATTTTTTGCCTAGGTTCAAATAATTTTTTTAAGGTCAGCTCAAAATATAAATATGGCTTTTGTCTTCTTTACAGAGACAAATAAAATTGCTTAGGAATTACCAAACAAAATATATTTTGAGAACTATTAACTCTTTCAGCACAGGCTTGGTTCCTGGGACTGACCTTATAACCATTTTGTGCTTGTTATAGTTTTCATGCTATAACTCTTAAATTAGTAAGTGTATGTTAACGAAATCTAGCAGATCATCGGTAAACATTACAACGCTTTCATACTCAAAATATCAAATTCATATATAAAGTCTTAAGGTTTGTAAAGCAATGTTTTTCTCATGCCTTTTTTTCTTTTCGCATGTTGCCTATCCATCATGCAAAGTAATTTTCATATTTCACATTTATAATGTCCAGATAGTTATCAAACGTTTCTTAAGAAAAAAACTTTATATTTTATCTGTTATTTTCAGTAGGAATCTCTGTATGGGTTTGGCCGATTTGATCAATCTCATAACCATCATAAAAAATTAGGAAATAAATATAAATTATGCCTCTTTCATTCTAGAATGA
>NW_013668004.1:154089-158089 GCF_000517525.1 Limulus polyphemus | reverse complement strand
GTTTGGCCGATTTGATCAATCTCATAACCATCATAAAAAATTAGGAAATAAATATAAATTATGCCTCTTTCATTCTAGAATGACAACAAATTATAACAGGAAAACATAAATGTTTAGACTAAGTAGCTTAAATCTCATAATATTATACATTTATATATTTTTATTATATTGACCTTTCAGCCATGCCTGGCTAACAATCCAGAAGTTACAATGATGTGACACACATGCACTCATGTTACCATATACAATAATATAAAACTGACCTTTAGTCTTTACAAAGTGACCTGTCTTGGCTCTGTTTTAGTAGACTAGTATTTTGTAAAATACAGTCACATTTCAATTACTATACATTATACATGAATATAGATTATTGCTATTTAGAAAAAGGTTCTTAAGCTTATTTTTCTTAAAACATAGAACAGTAAATATAGAAGTAAAGCAAACAATTATCTCTTCTAGTTACAACCTTTGTACTCATTTGTCTGTTTATTGTACATTGCTAAGCCTTATGAAGTTTCCCACGTGGAGGATGTTAAAAAAAATTTTTTTTTTAGGTTTTATATATACATTTTAAATAACCAAAAAATCATAAATTACAATATCAATACCATAGAATCCAGTATAATTTATCAAGCTTAGTAACTAAGTTGTATTTCAGTCTAAAAAATATGAAATTTCAAGCAGACTAAATACACAACCTACCTCATTGAAAACTTGATTCAAAAGAAAGAGATGACATTCAACATACTACGTGACACACAAAAATTTATGTTTATCTGTGTATTTTTTAATAATTCATTTAAAGTTGATTGTCTACTATTTTTTTGGAGCAATTCATTAATAAAACTTTCATATTTATACTGTTTATGAAACTCGTCTGATCTGTTCTGTATGCCAAGTCACAAAATTCAAAGTGCCTCTCACATTTCAGCACTTATTGGAGGTTTATCAGCTTTATGGGCTTAAGCTTCTTCTTCATCTGTCAATTTTGGGTCAATCTGAGTAACAGTCTAACAAATGTTTGATTCTCTCAGCTCAGCATGAACCTGAATATTTTGATCAATTGCTTCAAAATCATTTATAGTCACGTCAGGTGGTCTGTCTACAATTTCCTCTGTTTCTTTGTCTTATTTCGAGAATCCCCCCCCATGATTAAAACAATTCTGAATTGTCTTTTCAAACACTTGCTTCCATGACATGGCTAAAAGATGCTGGGCCTCTAAGAGATTAATTTTTTTGGCTAAATCCTTTGTACTCAGTTGTTGTGTGTCCTCCACATTTTCTAAGATTCTAGTGCACATTTCTCTATGTTAATAAGCCTTTACTGCTCGAATAATTCCCTGATCGCATGGTTGGATCAATGACATCGTATTTGCGGGTAAGAAAATAACCTTAATGTGTTTTAATGACACATTAATGACATGTGCAGTACAGTTGTCAACAAGCAGAACAATGTTGTATTCTAACTCATTATCCCATTTCATTAACCAATCATTAAAGATAAGGGCTGTCATCCAATCATTCGAGTTTGAGCAGTAGTCAACGGGTAATTTATTCACATCTTTAAGACACACCGCGGATTCTTGTTTTTTCCAATCACCAAAGCCTTTCTTTGTTATCAGACATACCTACACAGCATAGGGCTGTTGCATGTTCCTTTGAAGTTTTATAACTTTTCATACACTCTCTTTTTTCTTAACAAATAAGTATGTTCAGGCAAGGCACGATAATAAAGCCCAGTTTCATCTGCATTGTAAGCAAGCGAATATTCTGAAATAATTTTAGGCCATTCTTCTTCAATTGGTCCATTTACACGAATATTAGTAAACCAATGTTTTAATGCTAATTCGACCTGGTTATCTTTTCCACTCCACTTTCTCTTACAGTTTAGGTTTTCATTTGGTTTTGCTTCCCTCTCAATGTCGGCTCAACTTTTACAATTTTACACAAAAGAAGTTGGGAAATTTTTAATTGCACTACTGCATTATGTTGCCCCATTTTTGGTAACTTATAATAGCATTCTAAAATGGCAATTTTTTTTAAGGGTTAGATCTTTACATTTCTTATGCACTTCTTCCATTATTAAAGAGAGTTAACAAAAATTGCAATTTGTGGGAGCACCATCTTTCATGAAGGAACAAAAAAAAACTGTACTGCAATTATGGAAAGGAAACGCAAGGGCATAGGGGATCTTAGTGTCAACTTAGCCATGCCCTATTTTATGGTGAAACTTTCTCACAAAGGAATGAGAACAACTAATTATGGAAAGGAAACGTGGGAGTGTAGGTGATCTTAATGACAACTTAGCCATGCCCTATTTTATGGTGAACCTTCCTCAGGTTACTTGAACTTGAGATGGTTAAGCGGATTAAAAGTAATAACAAAAACAAAGTACTGATTACAATAAACGATGTTTTTCCTATTTATTTTTATATGTTAATCAGGACTTAGTAATTCTGAAAACATTATACGAATGATAACATTATCCATGATCACAATAAGTGGCATCCAGTGTACATTATGAATTTTCAGCTGAAACCTCCTGTTATTTAGAGGAACCTAACTTATCACTCTTGGGAAAAATAAGAATATCTGAGAATACCATTAAAACAATGATGAAACAAAAAAGTGCATTAAATTCTATAAAATGACTAAACAAATACATACAAGTACAGAATGATTACGAAAAAAAACAAAAAAACTTTAAATATAGTAAGCTGGAAACTGTTTTTGTGAATTTTCTATTATTTTTTTATGAGCAGATAAGATATAAATATATTTTGAAAACATTTCTTCATCTATTTAAATTTTGTGGGTAATATGGTTAATAACAAAACAGCCAAGTTAAAAATTGCAACAGAATAAAGTTTCAACATACATCTCCAATCATGATAGCTTCATTTGGTTTGCAGTCAAAAGGTCTAAGTCCTTCTAAAAAAAATGAAGCTTCAGGCTTTCCAACAACTTCAGCTTTTCTATTTGTGGCATATTCTAATCCAGCCACAAAAGGTCCTGGTCCAAGAGCAAGTCCATCTTGCCTTTTGTAGTATCGGCCTTTATGGATAGCAATTAAGGGAGCACCACTTAGAACCAGTCTGAAATTCAGTTAAAAAATATGTTGATGATCTAGGATACACTCACACTGAAACAGAGTATTTAAAATAATTTTTGATTTCACTAATAAGAATTACCTATTAATCACTAAGAATAAAAAATATGTATGTACAAGTGTGTGTGTGTGTGTGTGTGTATATAAGTAAAAGTTAGGTTAATCAGACAATTAAGTTTTTAACCCAGATACAAACTACTTTTAATACCAAACAAAGATTTGTATATATATATTTTTTAATCACCTCAAAATCTTGTTTTCAACGACAAGCAGACTTAGATAAGTGTTTCTTTAAAGCATTTTACAATTTCTTGTATAAAAGTCTTGTCTGGCTCGTATGTTCTAATCATGGCAATTTTAAAACCATGGTATACATTTGGAAATATTGTAGAATATTTTGGGTAGTATCGATCTGTATGGACAACAGTTAAAAAAGCACCAATAAGAACTAGTCTAACATCAAGTTGCAGAAGACAAAATAAATCATATTGAGTACCTAATTTTAAACAATTCTTTGTAATAGATATGATTTTAAAGTATGTTTTATTTTTCTAAATAATGATTTTAATTAAAAGAGAATCTTAGTAAATGCACATTTAAATTAACTTGAATTCCTTTTCTTGTTTAGATACTATGTATTAAGGACACATTTTATAAATTCTGAAGGTATTCATCTAAAATTCTTGCTATGACCTAAATCTGTACCTTAAGTCACAGTGAGGGTACCTAACTGAACAATCAATGCATTCTAACCATTACAAGTTAGAACAGTATATTAACTCAACTATATTCAGCATTGGGGCACTTTTCAGTTTTGATCTATGTAGGCAGCTTGCTTATTTGTAATAGATTTATGGTACACATGTGAATTATTTGTACTAGATTTATGGT
>NW_013668004.1:150521-153089 GCF_000517525.1 Limulus polyphemus | reverse complement strand
ACATAAACAACAGCGGCAAATAGGCCTATATATTCACAGCTGTAATTATGGCAAAAATATTGTGGATGTCACAACCACACCATGTCAACCATATAACCATGTCAACTGACTTTGATAAGTGGATAGAGAGAGAGAGACAAGCAACTTGGGCTTAAAGATGATCTACGAGAGATTGTTAAACAACAACGACACCTAGAGAGAGGAGAGCACAGGCAGAAAAGAGAGGAAGAAAGATTGAAAGAAGAATATGAGCATGAAATAGAAGTTGAGAAAGAAGAAAAGGAGAGACTGGAAATAGAGAGAATAGAAGCACAAACTGAGATTGCCAAGCTCACCCCAACAGAAAGACATAAGACCCAAAAAATGACAAAGGGGTCAGGGCCAGCTAACCCAAGCTGCCAAAATTTGATGAACAAAAAGACAATATGGATGCATTCCTGGTAAGGTATGAAAGATTTGCCCAAAGTTAGAACTGGGCCAAAGGCAACTGGGCACTCTGTTTTAGCTCCATTCTTACAGGAAAAGGCCTACAAGTGTATGTGGACATGACAAGTTAAAAGTGGCCTTGCTGAAATGCTATGAACTTACTGAAGAAGGTTTTTTGCCAGAAGTTCAGAGAAGTCAAACCTGACACCAGAAAAACTGTATCTCAGTTTGTGACACATCTATGGCAATATTTCACAAGATGGACTAACATTGCCAAGTGTGAACATAGTTTGAAGGACTGGCAGATCTACTAATACATAAACAGCTCACGATTACGTGCTTCACTGACATATCATTGTTCCTGAAAGAGAGAGCACCAAAATATGTGGACGAGATAATCAAGCTAGCAGAACAGTAAATGGAAGCCCATGGAGGGAGCATAACTGGCAAGTCCAAGAATAACCAGTCAAAGTTGAAACCAGGGGTGGCTAACCAGAAGCAGCAAACCATCAAAGGTGACATGAAGTCAACAGATAAAAAGGAGAAGGGATGCTATGCTTGTAATAAAATGGGTCACATTGCAAGCAGGTGCTGGCAGGAAACAAGAAAAGAGTGACTGTCACCATGGATTCTGCTGCCAGAAGAAACAGAATGAAGACAACTCGTCAGATTCACCAAAAGAAGGAAATGCTGTCACCAAGATTAAAGAGTGCATGATTGATTGTCAGCTCAAGTTAGCAAACGAGTCAACAGTGTCAGTGGTGATCGGAGCATGTGAGAAACATCGAGAGATGCCAACAAACCACAACATGCCAGTAGGTGAAAAATTCTATAGAGAATTAAAAATCAACTGTTTGCAAACTTTCAATGTTAATCACCTCTAAATAGTTTAGTTGGTCCAATGTGTATTGTAATAATATTCTTAATGCCAATGGTATGAAACTAAGTGTGAACTTTTAGCAGTGTGGATGACTTGGCAAAATGATTTTCAAATACAGTTACAAGTAGTAAATATAACTTTTTTTTTTTAAACTAGGGATCTGTGGGGCACAATACAAGCTACAAGATTAAGGATTAAACTTTTGACATGTCTGCTGTAGAGGTATCTCTGTTCAGTGGGTTATTGTTTGTTAAATCATTGTACTTGCAAACTTGAAGCTGTTTGATATGCTAACTTACTTACCTAAAATATATATATACTTTGCAACTCACAAGCTGGGTAGAAAAGCCATGAGAATGTCATTTTAATATTTTGTTATTTTTGATTTAATTATATTTGTATATTTTTCTCGATACCCTTCCTGCTAAGCGTACATCCTTTAAACAGAATTCATGCACTTTAGCACAAAATTCAAAGATTTTCTAGGACTTTCAAGAATAAAAGGAATGAATTTTTGAGGATATTCTCCAAATTAAAACATTCTATCTGGTTAGCTGTATTGACCACACGAATCAATGCTCTACATAATGTTTAAGTATTTTGACCACTTGTGTTTGAATAGAATCTTTTAAAAGAAAATTACTTTAAAAAAATGAAACACTAGGTATGATAATGTTGAAGTTAGACGTAGACTGCTACTATTCTTTATCACAATGACTTGTACACTTCTATATCCGGCCATGAATCATTGAAAGTACACCTTCCAGGCAAGATGGTCAATTGTTGTGTCGATCAATTTAAAGGGGGGATGAAACAATGGAAATAGAGGTAGATCAGAAAACAGAAGTCCAAGGAAGAATATGCACTGTTTTTGAAATCAAAAGGCCATGATTAAATATTCTGGTTTACAAAATATGTTTTAGACTAGATGTACTCCTGCAGGGTCTCCTCTGTTTCAAGAGTAAATAAAACCAAAATTAAGAATAATAAATACTTTTATTCCTTGCTTTTGAAGTTCATATGTCATGCTGTGTTGTAGTTACAGAGTGCATAATCATGATTCATGGCATGTGCACGTTTTAATGACATCACAACAGTACAAACTGCAACATTAAGCTTCCCTTATATGATGTCATTGCAGAGGCTACTGACTAACTGACAACACACTACTGCACAGTGGTGCTAGTGATTAAGATGCATATTAAGCCAATTTCAATTTCAATAGACCATAAGCAGATTCAACTGTTACAGTTCTGACAAAT
>NW_013668004.1:146977-150103 GCF_000517525.1 Limulus polyphemus | reverse complement strand
TTTATTTCTTCCTTAATGTTTCTACAAGCTGCCTGAACTTGACACTGTTGTAACTTGTAGGTTTAAACTTACAAATGAAGTTCAAATGGTACCATCATGCTAATTTTAGTATGAATAATGTAAAAGTAAACTTACTTATACAACTTCAAGACTAATCAATCAAGTAACTGAACACATGATCCAACACTGATCCAAATACTTTACTAAAACTAAATACGTTACTGAAACAAATTGAATGATTCACTGGTAGCTGAAAATTGACTACTTAATACTCATTCACTTTTCACATGTATGTATTTATATCTAATTCTTGTTCTAGATATTTCATAAAGTCTTTCAATCATTATGATCTGCATCTCACTCTAGTTATAACACTGAAAACATAGCTTACAACAGTATATTTAAATGTTGAGAGTAGTTTGATACATGTTGACCTAACTAACCACCGAGTTTAATATGGCACGTAAACTATATAGAACGTGTTTTAATAGATACGTGTTTTAATCATATACTCATCCAAACTGACCAGTAAGAAGTAAAATTTCTGAAGCTCATTCCATGGAAAGGATAGAATGCAATATAATGGCTGACCACTAAGTTTAAAACTAAATATGATCCATTTTTTACTTACCTAAAAGCATCATTAAGAGTGTGAAAGTTAAACTTGCTAGGTGCCAATCCCACAACAACTGCATTAGGATTTTTGGTTTCTGCACCTATTTTTGAAAAAAATATTTGTACATCTGCAAAATTGTTTGTATTTCAGGATTAGAACAGAGAACAAAAAATGTAGAAATACATGTCCTTTTGACCCTTTTTCTAATTATAATAACTTATGTAAATTAATTCTTAAGCTAAATTAAAAGGTACCATATTTCTTTAGCATTTTTAGTACCCAATTTTGTATTATAAATTTTTCACTTTATAAATTATATTTTTGACTCACTAGCTTTTGATGATTATAATCAGAATTTTTCTGATGGTTTTACGACGAGAAATATGTAAAACTGACTTCCACGAAAATCAGTAACTGCAGTATAGTTTGCTTGGGATGTGCTAAACTTAGACTACTGTGGATTCATTGGATGAATTTGGAATGAGGTTTTCATAAAAAAAACATGATTCATAACAGCCAGTTTTGGCAAGATATTTTTGAGTAGAGGGGGAGAGAGATTTAGAAGAATATCTGGAGGAAAAGTAAATTATTAAAAATGACATCACACGACTTATGTGATGATACAGCATCCTCTTACCAAGTCTTGTGATTAAGATATTTGTAATACATTTATCTTTTCTAAAATTTATGATTTTTCTATCTCATGAAAAGATGTGTAGAGAATATAGCAATGTTGTGGAGAAAATACAAAAGTCAACTCTGCTCCCATATGTATTTAATGCATTTAAAAAAAGGATACATTTACACAGTAAAAAGAGAAATGATTACTGTTATTAACGGTTAAAACTTTTGGAACACTTGTAAGAAAAATTTATTGTCTTTATCTAAGACCGAAATCATCTTAAGACAGGGCTCGACAAATCCCAGACACCATGGTTCAAATTACTTTCTTATTATTCTCAGTTCATGTCTGTATTTGTTATTTTGAAAATCTCAGCTCAGCAACCTCTTACCTTGGATCAATGATCGCCTTGTGTGCTCATTCGTGTAAATGTGTAATAGACAGGAGATGAATGACGCTTTGTACTCTCCTGGTGTGTACAGGTTTGCACACGTGTTTCTTCCTCATAATTTGTTTACTCTCCCAACCCGGGCTTGGTATCTGGGACAGACCTTATAACCCTGTTGTGTTTGTTATAGTTTTCATACTATATTTTTTAATACAGTAAACATATTTTCACAAAAGTTGGTAGACTTTTAGTAAACATTACAAGCCTTTTGTACACAAAATATCAGATTTTTTTAAAGAAGTATTTTTACTAAAGATTTGTTCATTAATATAGATAGTATTTCCAAGTGTTAAATGATTTTCCATGTTAAGATTAGAAATACTTTTCCTGTTCTCAAAAATCTCAAATTTTATTTGTATAATCTCTAAAACCTTTTAAATAAATTTCAAAGCTTTTTTCATTAAAACTTTATATTTGTTATTTTCTCTATCCTAACTTTATACAAGGTCAGTCAATGTGACCGCCCTTCTAACCACCAAAAAAAAAAAGAAAGAAAAGAAATCTAAATTATGCTTTTTTCTTTCTAGAATGACTTCATATTGTGATATGAAACTTTATTTCTTTATTCTAAGTAGCTTTAAACCCGTAACAATGTAATATATTATGCCATTAGATAGGTTATTTGTCATATCACATCAGAATATGTTATTTCGTATGATATAAATGTGTATGAAGTTCTTGTCTATACTTGTTTATAAGTAAAATATGATTTATACCATTCAATAGTGGAACATGAAATTTTTTGGTAGTCGTTAAAACATAAAACCGTGAAAGCTGAAAAATTTGTCTGGCTTCTTAATTTTTGAGCTGGTTACTAGATACAAAGCAAATTTGTCGAGCCCTGTCTTAAGATTATTCAAAATTTTAAAATTTTCATAATATACTGCTGCAGTTTCCAACCAATTACAAACACAAGATATACATAATTACAAGGAAGAATCTAAAAATGGCATTATTAACTTTATTTCATATTTTTCATTTCACTGTAAATGAATTATTTCTCAACAGTTAGTGTTAGGGCAGAGAAAATATAGCTTTAACCAAAAAAAAGCCTTTTGATATTCATTGAGAAAGTTCTAAAGGTTATGCAAATGAAATATGAAAACTGTATGATGAAAAATATTTTTATTCTTAGCATGAATATCACATTTCAATCAAACTGACTCAGTAGAAGCCTTGGAAATTCACAGAAAAATTTCTAGTACAAATACTTTATTAACTCATCAAAAGAAACTGCAGATGGTGCTACTATAGCGTGCAGTCTACAAAGATATTTACACTATATTGTGCAGTCTACCCAGATACTATCATCATCACCATTTTAATGATTCACTGAAACATAATTTCTTGTTAAAGAATTTATATCTATCAACGTTTTTGTTGAGCAAATAATAATAATTTAATAAGTTGTGTGTTCCAAGAGAGTATCTTAAATTTAGG
>NW_013668004.1:144168-145977 GCF_000517525.1 Limulus polyphemus | reverse complement strand
CACCATTTTAATGATTCACTGAAACATAATTTCTTGTTAAAGAATTTATATCTATCCACGTTTTTCTTCAGCAAATAATAATAATTTAATAAGTTGTATGTTCCAAAAGAGTTCCTTAAACTTAGGTCATAATTATACTAGTTTTGATTGTTGGAATTTATTTCATTCTGATTATATTTGCCCTCAAAACATTATATAATGGTATTTTGTACTTTATTAGTTTAAAAGCATTATTTATATTAATATGATGTTAAATCTTATCATTATAATAATATATTTATATTGTTATGATGATAATATCTGTGTAGACCGCACACTATAGTAGCACCCAGCAAACAATATAGTTTACAACAGATCTTGGTAAACAGTATTTAAATAGAACAATGATACATACACTTCTTTATATACTGTTGACAAATTAACTGCTGCTGAATGATGACTCTCTAAGAGACTGACTAAATGAATTTTGGCAAATGACTTACTTTTTAATTAATTTCTAGAGTTTATATATTGTATTTTGTATGTAATGAATGTGTAAGGATCATCTCCTAATATGGTTAGGTATTTTGTCCAGATCACTAGACAGTAGTTAAAAATCAGCTATAAATTAAAATGGATTTACTTTCTAACCTTGGAAATCTTCTAGAGCTTCATCTTCCAGAAACAACTGAGGTCGAAGATTTTTCCTACACACTAACTTGTGGGTTGCCACCAGAGAAGTGAAAATTTCATTCTGCTCTACAGCAAAATCCAAATTTCTCAACCTTTCCCAAAGAAAACGTTGGGATTCTTTGGTAGTATTTGTTATAAATCTTATTTTCAAAGGTGTCTTCTTTAAACTATATTGAAAAAAAAAATTATTTCAGTAATAAGTTTATAAAAGGTTCACAAAGAAAGCTTGAAATTGAAAAAGTCTAATTTCCTCACAACTAAATCATTCAACTGTAAACTATATGTGTCATGTTTCTTTCCATCCCTCCATATTCTGAAATGAAAAATTTTCTAATTTTTTAACCAAGAAAATAACAGACTTTCAATATCTTTTTTAGTATGGTAAATTACAGTACTTGTGCATAAAGTAACTAAAAATGTGGCAAAAATGACTCACTTCAGTGACTGGGAAAATATTAAGTTTGGTAATCAGACTAATTACAAAGAATTAAATATTAGTCATTGGAGATTTTAAAAATAAAGGTATTATTTTTACTAATGAATCTAGTCCAGGTAAATTAGTTTCTGGAAATGATTTTGTTATTTTAGTGGTTACTTCCTGTTGGTTACTTTACTGACCCTCCCCATCTAAATTCAGATTATACAGTACTTCACAGATTGAGAGAAACAACACTTCTAGCTATTTCTAACCATTTGTAAACGTTACAATGATTAACATCCTATGCGATGTAAGCTAATAAGTATGATAAATACAATAGACATAATTTATAATAGTCTTCTGCATATATATTCGACGTGTATGTTTTAAAAAATATACTATCAAAAGATATTACGAATACATTATTACACTATTACAATATACAGGAAAATACCAACTATATTTCAGAGTTTCGCCGTTTGCCCAGTCCAGATTTGAAACAAATACACCCAGTATTGTACAACGTAGTAGTACTGAGGTAGGCCTACGATAAAGTATATGTATGTTTAATACTAATACTTCAATAACTATATGTTCTAGGGAAGTGGATTTCACAAGATTGACTGTAAGTTGTAACATTTAATTATTTAGACTTTAATTACTAAATTAGTTTAAATCAGAGGCACGTTGAGAACAATAATCACAAAAACAAGTTTAAG
>NW_013668004.1:139279-143898 GCF_000517525.1 Limulus polyphemus | reverse complement strand
TCACCGAGCGTTACTCTTAGTTAAATACAATAATTTATATACTTTTTTTTTATTACACTCAAAGTATAGTCACCAGAATTGCGTATAATTTGTACTATAATTATAAAAAGTATAAATCATATGAAGTAAAAATACCGCATCAAAGCATCAACGGAGCCTGGTATAGCTAAGTTTTCTACGTGAAGAGTGCCGTGTAAATCAATTAACACTGCTCGAAGATCACCCTTTTCTAATACCATGCTTAAATTTAAATTTAATTACGGAAAAAGTATCATATAATTAGCGTATAACTACAATATACTCTGCCAATGTCACATTTCTTATATTTTTTTTTCGTACGCTGTCTGCTTAAGCGAGGCATTTTTGAATCTTACGAAATAAAAAATACGTTTTTTTTTTTTTACTAATAAAGCCAAAAACTGCTCAAACAAAACTAACACCTAAAAGTTATCACATTTGTTGTAATAGGGACATAGCTATGTTATACGTACATTATGCTGGAATGTTATTACCTATTTTTCTTATTATAAAAATATATTATAACGCTCAGTATAATCGCGAAATACTTTAATTATTAGATTCAATTTTATTTTTATCTATAAGACTTGACAAGAGCCGATGAAACTCGAAACATTAGTCTTCAGATAGGATTTATTACCCAATGTGAGCAAATATTTTCCATAGCACCACATATACCACTGCAAAATGAAAATACAAACAAGACGAAGAACGACTGATGTTAATCTTTCTTCCATGAATTGTTTATTACTTTTGCACTTTTATTTTGAGTATGATATGTTTGTAATGGGTTTGCATGAATGAGGGATTTTGGTATAACGGTTGATCAGTCTCTAAAGCCATCCAAGCAGTGTGCTATTGCTACTAGTGTAGGGGAAATAGGATTTTAGGTTGTATCTACAGAAATATTGAATGAAAATCTAAAGGGGTTATAATTTCATTGTACAGGTCACTGATTTGGCCACATTTGGAGTATTAATGTGTTCATTCTTGGGCTCCTTACCTTAGGGAGGACATTGAATTGTTGGAAAAGGTTCAGAGGATGGTTACTAGAATGGTGCCTGGGATGTAGGGATTGTCATATAAGGGGAAATTAACATTTCTGAAATTGTTTTCTCTTGAAAAAAGAAGAGTTCGAGGGGATTGATATGTTTAAGATTGTAAAAGTACTTGATAGTGTTGACGCATCATCATTTTCCCACTTAACCGCGAGAATAGTAGGACTAGGGGACATGGAAAGGTAGAAGTCATCTTCAGATGAGACAGTTTTATTTTTCTAACAGGATGGGTTGCCTCTGAAATGGACTGGCTTCGGATGTTATGGAGGAGGTAAATTTAAGCGAGTTTAAGAGAAAGCTTGATAACTATATGAATGATAATGGCTGTCTCTAAGATTTTTTAAATTTATCTATTTAGGAGTTTTAGTTTAGTTTAGAGGATGGGACAGCCGAGATGGACCAATAGGTTCCTTGTTGTTCTTAAACATTATGTTATGTTATATTAATTTTGAATATCTCTGACCCTGTCTTAGTTGCTGCTATAGTTTTCTTTTTCGATAATCATTCAAACTGAATTGATGAGAACTGACAAGCTTGAAACTACCGTTTTCTATTGGTCATTAGTGACGAATTTATTTGTTTATTTTGTTTGTTGTTCAGCGCAAAGCTATACAATTGTCTATCTGTGCTGTGCCCACCATAGGTATTGAAACTGGTCTTTAGCGTTATAAGCCACTGGAATAGGGGGGGGGGGGGTATGAATTTGTTATCCAGTGTGAATAATAGTTTTACACTAGAACTATGAAAAACCATACCTTTAATTTGAAGTTATATAACCACGGGTAGTGCACGTTTTAAGTATCTTGGTATTAAATTAATTTCCAAAAATGAGACTAAGTGAAATAACACAAGAATAACCGTTTATAAACCTCATTATAACAAATTCCAACACGTATATTTGAAGCAGGGTTTTTTGGTCGGCATATTAAAGTGTAGAATTTTATTTAGAGAAATTTAAAAAGAAGTATCTACAAAGTTTTAGCAACAGTATATTCAACACACACTTATAAAACTACTCTTAATTGGGTGCCTAACTTCGGAAAGAGGAATTTGTTATAGCAAAATCTTAAACAAAATTATTCATATGAAATTATAAGGATTTAGTTTGTCATATAATGACAAGCTCAAAAATATACATAGACGAATGTTTTTATAACTATATGCATATCTTTGGATCAATAGCAATGGTCTATGTTTCTTTTATAATAAAATCGTAGACATGTGTATATGATTGAAACTAAAAAGCGCAGCCTGTCGGTTTCAAATTGTAAGAAGAGATTACTTTAAGTAAAGCAATATTAGAGTAAATAACAGAAAATCACAGTAAGCGTTTTATAAAATAAGAATATTAATTTTAATCATGAGTTATCAACTGTACAGAAATACAACTTTAGGCCATACTTTACAAGAAAGTTTGGATGAACTAATTCAGGTAGCATTTCTTTGTTTTCGAATCTTTTGTGTATCGACCGAGTATTACATTTCTAGACTGAATGATGACTTATGACAATTTAGTCGACAATACTGACAACATACCATTTAGAGACTAAGTTACTCCAGTAATTAACAAAATATCCTAAACTTTTAAATTAAAATTGAAATAATGGTTTGCTCTGCTTCGAGACCAGAATGTTAAATTAACATTTGTAATATACTATAAGTTAAAAACATTATTTATGTTTAATTATAGTATAAGTATAATTAATTGGTATAACTATAAATTCATCAGTATTATAGCATTTTAATTCTTACAATTTACATGTTTTAAATAATCATGTTAAAAACAACATGCTAATCAAATATTCAAATGGAAGAGCACTAAAATATAAAAAGTTTTGTACTAAACAGTGTCCACTACTTACTCCATTATGAATAAGTTACACAGTCAAATTTAAAAGAATTTTAAACAACATAACTTGTTTATTAAAACGTAAGATGATAACATTAGTTTTTAAGTAAAACTGGTTCAGAGGTATGAAAACTTCATCCAGAGACGTTATAGGTAATAGCAATTACACAAATTTAGATACAAGAAGGGAAAGGCACAATTTAGGCATTTGTTGTTGCACATTTTGATAACTGTTGCTAAACATGTCAAAACGAATATTTTGAAAAAAAGAAAAGGTTAAAATAAAAGAGATTCTGATAGTTGCCTCAAGACTCAAGTTTAAGCCCCAAACAGTGTCAGAAAACCAAAATAAGAGAATGAAGAAGCACATGAGAAACCCTGTTAATTTATTGAGTGAATACACTGCTTGAAACCAATTTGAAAGATGAATGGAAGAATTTTGATAATATTAGCAAGTATTCAAAAGCAGGATTTTTCTATGATGTTTTAATGTTGCTCTGTAGAAACTGCCATCTTGAAACATTACAGAGTGAAAATTCCAGAACAATCATTCTTTGACTTGAAGATAAATCCTGAATCAAAAAAGGCAGCCCATTAGGAGATACATGTATAATAAGTTAATCTCTTTGAATCCCATGGGCTTTTTTAGAAGTAAAATGATCTGGATTCCCTTTTAACATAGGTAAATAGAACTTCTACTCATAAATAGTTGCAATTACAGAAAAAGTGCATAGTCTCTTAATGATTATAATTGCTGCTTGGTACATGTAGTTGGAAAGTAATCAACTAACCTTAACTTTGCTGCTAAAGGGACTGAAGCAAAGAGAAATTAGCTGTTTTTTTCCCCTCCAGGTAGCAGGACTGTGTATAAAACTTGTGTTTTTTTTGAGTGTTACAACTAAATGAAGAAATCGTAGAAGGTCTTTACACTTGTCTGGCAGTTGGGGAGGAGGAAGTGTCAAATGGTGAATCAATGTGAAGATATTTTCTGTTACTGCCAGAAAAAAAATTAAGTACTTACTGCATTAAGGATTTTGCTAAGAGAAAATAAAATCCAAAGAAAACTGGCAAACAAAATGTTTCCACTTAGTTACGTTTCATGTTCTTCAAGCTTTTATGTTTTCTTGGTGATTGAAGTATATGTCAGTTTTTAATATACAAGTTAACGACTTAATATGAATATTGAAATATCAACTGGATGCATACACTTCTTTATTTCTTTATTGATAGTGTGGGCAAATCACTCCAAATTTAGCTTTGAAGGTGTTACTACAGTTTGATAAAGCCATCAACAATGCACTTGCTAATAGAGTCAAGACAAGACTGACTTTTAAGGTATTGTATTTTTCATGTATTGTATAAAATAATTATTTTAAATTTTAAGGGTGTAGACAGTTTGAATGAGTATTTTTCTGCAAGACTACCCTTAAAACAATCTCTCTGTACCACAGTTAAGTTTGTTTACCAGTTAATTGAGATTTTTACTTTATCATTGTGTTTAAACAAAAATAAGATAAGTAGCCCACGTAAAGTAACCACCTTGCTGTAATTTAATTGATTAAAATCAACGGTTTCTGACTTATGATTAGAACTAATTAAAAGGTAAAGTGGTCATTAAATACAGGGTGGGCCAAAAGTAGGGTTACAGTTACTCTATTATTTGTTTCTCCTTCACAATCACGTTCACCTGACCT
>NW_013668004.1:137582-138600 GCF_000517525.1 Limulus polyphemus | reverse complement strand
TACTCTCGAGTTCTAGCAGCTATATAACTTTTACAATATATGATATAGAAATTGCTATGTCCTACAATAATATCTTTGGTTAGCAACTTTCTTTATTTTCTGACACAAAATTATTTTCAGTTATAAGCCAAGAAATTGAGAATAGCACTTAAGCCTACAAATCTGGGATTAACCTGTATGAACTCTTGATTAATAAATCACATTTAACAATTCAAACCAAAGAGCTAACAATAATCCTTGTTTTCGTTTTTGAATCAAAAGTATTAGTTTAACAATTTTTCTAAATTTACATTACTTACGTTTGAAGCTGATTTTGTACAAGTAATTCTGGCATGCCATTAGTCCATTTCCCTCTATCAAGTACTTAGACTATGAGTAATACATCTATGTCTAACTTTCCAGCTTTTAAAAAGATGTTGTGTTACTAATTTGTGAAAGTAAACTGATACTTTTTTGTAAACTCAAGGATATTATTAAAGTTTTTTTAAGCCTTTATTTGCAATTAGTAGTATATATTGAAAAGTTGTATTTCAAAAACCCCAGAGTCAGATGACAAACAGTCACAATAGTTTTTGCACAGTACAGGCTGTAACTAACTAGAAATGTATCTTCATTTTGGCGGTGTATTAATGTTAAATTAAGTATGTTTGGAACAAAATTACTCTCATTAGTCTGTTGTTTTTGAAAGGTTTGGTAAATAATTTAAACATTTTTGTATTACAACATGTTGCAGGCAGGCCACTTGAACACTTACAGGTTTTGTGATAATGTCTGGACCTTTGTCTTGAAAGATGTAGAATTCAGAGAAGTCCAAGAATTGGTACGAGTGGAAAAAGTCAAGATTGTTGCCTGTGATGGAAAAGGTGAAAATTTTCTTAGGGTATTAGTATAGGTTTAGTTTTGCTTTTTGATCATAATTGATTTCTTATCTTGTATTTTTCTAAAATTTTGAATCATAGTAGTATTCTATATATTTATGTAAACATACTGTTCATTATTTAAAGTTTGGTGTACTTTG
>NW_013668004.1:135618-136582 GCF_000517525.1 Limulus polyphemus | reverse complement strand
ATCTGAAGATATTTGTAGGTACGGCGGATGAGGGCGTGGATGGTTCTTGAGAAGAATTCTAAGAAGAAAGTAAACCTACAGACATCGGTCTTATTTAAAGTTTATATATTGCAATATTTATCCTTTCTGGTTTGTTTAAAATACATTTATTTATATGTTTAGCATTTTTTCATTGCAATGTCCTACAAGAAGAAATTATTAACACAAAATACACAGATTAAACAAGTTTATTAAAACATTTTTGGAGCCTATTATGTTATAATAGTTTATTCCATTAGTATGATTGCTCAGAAATCCATAGGTGGTTCAAGTCACAGTACTGTGCCACTCACATTTGACTTTAGATGATGTTAATAAATATCTTTTAATTTTTCTTAACTTTAATATTGTAACTATGGGCTTTTCATAGTGAGATGAGCAGTTTTTAAATAGGATCTGCTTAAGGGCTGTAGTGTGTCAACATTAGTATTAATTTTTGTATTTAAAAAAATTTGCATTAGAAATAAAATATTTTCTATATCAGAATGTACTTTTTCTAAAAAACTATTCGCTCATTTTAACAATCCAAAGAAGAAAAGTTATATTACATATTACAGTATGGTTGTTCATTAGTTTCTTGAAAAATAACCTTTCTTTATAGACGGAGGCATGTATTATATACAACATATAATTTAATTATCACTTTTTATTTAAAAAAGTTACTATAACACTACTGTGAACCTTCTAAAATTTGAACTTTGATTACTTTTCAGCTCATTCAGATGGTAATGTGGGCAAGCCAACTTAGTTGTTTCACTGAATGGTGTGAACAATTCCCATGTAAGCCATTTTATTATTTTGACAATTTTAGGTTTATATATTTATTTATCTACACACACATACATATATATATATAAACTAAATGTACTTCTGCAGGGTCTCCGAAAGTGTTCTGTTTCAAGAGTAAATAAAACCCAAATTAAGA
>NW_013668004.1:128913-135597 GCF_000517525.1 Limulus polyphemus | reverse complement strand
GTTGTTTCACTGAATGGTGTAAACAATTCCCATGTAAGCCATTTTATTATTTTGTACAATTTTAGGCTTATATATTTATTTATCTACACACACATACATACATACATACATATATATATATAAACTAAATGTACTTCTGCAGGGTCTCCGAAAGTGTTATGTTTCAAGAGTAAATAAAACCCAAATTAAGAGTAACAAATATTTTTATTTCTTGCTTTTGAAGTTCATATGTTATGCTGTGTTGTAGCCTACAGAGAGCATAATCATGATTCGTGGCATGTGTACGTTTTACTGACATCACAATATTACAAATTGCAACATTAAACGTCCCTTATGTGATGCCATTTTAGTGTCTACTGACTAACAGAGAACACTATTATTGTGAAGTGGTTAAAATAGGTGACCCCCTCCAAGCAGCCTTTGGCCCCCTTTTGGGGAAATATAAGTAATTTAATTATAATTTGAATTAAGGTTAAAATTGAGAGATTTTGGTTTAAGCAACTTGTCTTAATTTGTTTATAGCCAAAGATGTTTAGTTTTTAATAATATATTTACAAAAGTTTAGATATTTGTTAACTGTCAGTTTTGTTTTCGTAGGTTCACCATAATACAACAAGAACAGAAGCTGCTGTTTATTCTACTTCAGGGCTCATGATAACTTGTACATTTTGTGAGGAAGTAACACATAAGATTTTTGGCATTTACATATTTCTTCCTTGGGAAGTTTTATTCGTGATAAAGTTGATGTGTAAAGTGATCATTTGATGGTCAATTGTTAACATTATGTTAATTATGTAGTCATTTAATTGTGTCATGGTCACATTCAGTACATCATTATTAGCCGAATTTATGTTATGTGGTGACAAGAAGTAAAAGGCAGTGTTGGGATGACATTTGAATAAATAATGATTCAAAATTCGTATTTGACATTCTCGAGTCAGAGCTTCTCCAACTTAGATTCCGTGATCATAATTTGAATATATTTAAAATGAATCATAATTTTATCATGAACTTAGCCTTTCAAATTAATATGTTAAACAATAGAGGAATTCTATAGCACTCGTAGTGTGGGAAGTTCAAAAGCTGCAAGTTTTTTGAAGTACTAAATTATACATGTCAAGGCATCTCTTACATTTATGAATGTTACTTTTCTGCTGATTATACTTTCACTTGAAAAGTTCCACCTGTTTTCTTTTAACATGCAAACAAGCCTTAAACCACAGAAATTATAAAATATCAAAGAAATAAGGAAGGACGCTTTGTGCTGATACTTAAAATCCTTATTTAAAATGTTTTAGTACTTATTACGCATGATACATACTATTTATTTTGTGTGTTAAATATTAACACAGACCTGTTCATTATACATATAGAATAAGGATTAAAAGCATATTCTGGAATGGAAGAGTAATAAAATATTATTTTCTGTGAATACAAATTCAATATCTTTTATCATTTGATATATATTATTTCTTAAAGTTTGTTTTTTAACTTTGAGTCAAGTGGCTATGATTTAATATTTTAACACACAACAACAGCAATACTATCTTGCTACCAGAAGTACAATACTGTTATTGAGGCTCAAAAAGCACAAAGTTAAATGTCTTTAGTTTTTTGGATATGGGAATATAAAAACAAAATTATCTTTTCAGAATAATAACATGTAAGAACATTGTGTTCCATTATTCTGGCAAATATATTATAAGAATTAAATGTTTAAAATGTTGTTGCTTATATTATAGAGGATTTTTTTACTGAAAATGAAAGTTTAACTTCTGATAAAGATATTAGATAAAAAAAATTGGCCATACTCTTGATAATTTTCAGTTTTAAAAATGTTAAAATATGCATTAAACCAATCTAAAGTCACATTTTATGGAAGCTCAGAAAATAAGAACAGTTTTGTAGATTAATCCTGTCTTAGCTTTCTGGACAATTAGTCTTGAAAAGTAGACATAGATAGGAGCCATGCGTTATTATTAAGAAGTTAATATCTATTGAAATATTCATCTTGCTAGAACGATCAGCTCCATTTCATTTCAGAAACAAGTTAACTTACTCTGAAATATCAACTTGATAGGCTCATATAATGTTTGTGGTGCATACATTGGGTTCCATGTATTAAATTTTTTATTTCTCCCTGAATGTGTTTAACAATTGAAATTTTTTTTTCTATGTTTTACAAATTATGGACTATCCATGATTCCTGTTTAACCATTGAAATACACCTGTATAACTAAAGTATTTGGTACAGGTTATGTACACGTGTAATTATGGCATAAAATAGTCAATAAAAACACCTGTCATGCCCAAATAAAGTTTCAAAGAGATTTTATATTAAAGTATCTTATAGTTTAATATGAACATTTTAGGACATGTAATTTACTGAAATAAGTGTTCAGGAAAATGTTTGTAACAGCCTGTCATAAAGGTTATCTCTATGTTTTCCAGTATTAAGCAGTTATATATTTTCAGATACAAAAGTGAAGTTAATATATTGTTGACTGGAAAATATATATATACACATAATGTTTTCTACATAGGTTTGTTTTTTAATACTTTTTCTGCTACTCAAACAAAAAATTAGTGGTAGTATTATCTTGGAATAAGATGGAAGAGTATGCTGTTTGTTAATCTAAATTAATGATTCCGAATCTTTTTTATGTCGTATATCAACAGTCGGACCTTTGAGCAAGTGGCATATCCCTGAAGCATAATTTGTTTAAAAAAATTAATAGTTAATACTCATAAAGAGGTAAATCAAAAGAAATAATTCAAGGGTGAATCAACAATACAGTAATGATGAGTTATGGCTAATAAAATACCTTAGTAACTTACCAAGTAGAAATGGGCAATTTAATTGATTAATTAAATACCTATGAGCAGCAGTTACATGGATTAGTTTTATGCAAACTAATCAACAAATTGAAATGGTTAAATCAGTTATTGGAAATATATAATAAACTAATCCAGATTAGTTGTTATGATTATTCCAACAATCTCTTAACTGAAATTACAAGTAGATCAACTGTTACAAAAATAACCAACTAATCAAAGTTAGTGTTTTTGATTATTCCAACTTTCCAGGTAATCGAAATATTGCTAACATGCTTGCTTGTTAAGCACAAAGCTATATAATGGGGTGGTGCCTTGTGATTTGAGAATCTCGAGTTTGATTCCCATTGTCAATTAACTTGCTCACCTTGTTTTTGTTATTGCAAAACTATCCAGACTATCTGCCACTATCACTAATTTCAAACTGCTGACTAAAGAGAAGGCAATTGGCTCGGAGCACTCACAAACAATTCTATGGCTACTTAAGTGTCAAAAGTTTAAATTTAACATTTCGTTTTTTTACATTGTGTTATGTTAATAGTGTATAACTAGTCTTTACTGTTGTATAAACAGACATGAATCTAGAGGAGGGGCCCAGACCTCCCCCTCTATCAATTGTTACCATAAATTAACAATTAAGGATGTTAAACCCCCCTTCACCCATTTTTTTTCCTTCAGAAATTAATAAAAAACAACCAGACATCCTTACACTAACATATAGTACTAAATAGAAACATTACATGTCAGCGTTTTTATTTGATTGGACTATTAACTATCATAAAAGCTATTTTGATGTTTTCTAGAAACACAGCTGCAATTCAGTTAAGGCCTCAGGCAATAACTGATTATTTCTCAACTAATCAACAATGGGAGCTTTAATCATATATTGCCATGGTAAATTTTTGTGTCGTGGGTTTTTGTAGATACTAACAATGTGTCTAGACTTTAGAGATTTGTTTTCATCAAAGTTAGTATTGTTTAGGACACCTGCAGCTCTTATCTTTTCTTATAGATTTGAAGTTAGAATTCTCATGAGAAAGATGTTTTCATGTTGTTTACATGTGAAATAAGTGCAAGTGGTGTGACCGTACAAGTAATGACTGTCTTTTAAAAAGATTTTTGAAAACATGCATCTTGTTTACCAATGCTATATATTTTTTTCTCTATCTTGATAAAAGAGTTAGCACAAAAGATCACATTTTAAGTGTAATAAACTTAAAATAAGACCTAAAACTTGAGCGCTTTCGAATAGTTGACTGTTCTTCTTCAAGAGAACAAAGGGTTTGAAATCACTGGATTATAACTTCAACTAATCATTTACATAATTTAGTTAACATAATTTTAACTTTGATATAGTCAACGTTGATTTATCAAAAATACTATGTGATTATAAAGTGGAAGTTTCTTCTTTCATGTAAAAAATAATGAAAATTTGGTTACAGTGTTACACAATTACTTTGTTAACCAGTATCATACCGTCAGTGTAAAGCTAGTGTGGAGAGGTTAAACGTGTTACTTTTTAATATGGTAACACAATATTCTGAATATACTTTCTAGTTTTATTCTTATTCATTCCCTTATGGTTTTCAAACTTTGTAAGATAAAGTTATAACTATCAAGTCTTATTTTATAAAATAATTTGATGTTTTAATCTTTACTCATTTGCTTTTATGAATAAAATGAGTTATTAATTTCTCTCGTTTGGTTACAGAGCACCTCAGTAACTGTGTAGTTATAAATACAACATTTAAGGCCCCAACATTGTCATAAACATGTAAAACCACATTGAACTGTCTGAAGTAACAAGTCTAGAAAGGTACATTTTAGTGTTCCAACAGGTAACTGATAAGTGAACAATCTTTTGTTTCTAAATGTTAAACATTCAGTTGCTTTGTGTGATATATTTCCATGTGCAAAATTTAAGATTGAAAAAACTAATCTAATTCTGAATTATTGTGCCTGAAGGCAGGATTACTTTGGACTTTACCTTTTATAATAAATGTTTGAGAAGAATTTTAAGGTAAATTTTTAACTATATTTCAACAGTTTTAACTCAAACATATTTTGGTGTCAGTATTTTGTTATTTTCTGACACTTGTTTAGTGTTTTTTATGAAGGGAAAAAAAAAGTTCTTATTTTCATTTCTGCACAGCTCCAAAGAGTTTTGCCTGTAAACAAAACAATTCACTTTTATTTGCGAGCTTTCAGCCCTCTTACCAAAGCCTTCATCAGGCAACAATGTACTAAGCAATACAAATTCATTTCTCTGTGGAACACTGCTTTAAAACAGATATCAAGGCAATAATCATAACAATATTTAAAATAAATTAAGTAATTGAATATAACTGATTTATCTTGAATATTGTTAAGCAACAATGTGTATAAGGTTTTCATACTGTTAAAAAGTTACAAAGACCAAGGTTTTTGTTATTTATACAAATACTTAAATATTTGACTTTTAATTTCTATATGGTTAATAGCTTTAATACAAAATGTCAGTTATTGTTGCCTAGACACCCATTTTAAAGCAGTATTTCACAGTTAAATTAATTTGTATTGCTCAGTACATTGTTGTCTGATAAAGGTTCCAGTAAGAGGTGCAAAAGTTTGCAAATAAAAGTATTTTAACATAAAGAACAATCTGTGTATAATTCTAAGTATTAGTTTATCCATGAGTTTTAAAAAACAAATTCATTTACCAATTACTTTTATTTTTGCTAATAACTTGTCATCCCTTGATTGAAACCTTATTTTGCCACGTCAAATGGTTTGATAGAGCAAAAATTAGACTATCATGTATTAGTGGAGTAAATATATAGGTTTAAGGTTTTTTCTTTATAGTTTCTATAAACTTTCATTTGTGAATTGTAAAAGTATAAGTTAAATCTGTTTAAAAGCTACAGGAAGTTTCTTTAATGAGAAGACGTCTGATAACTTGAGATAGGGTAAGCTTATACAGTTTAGAGGTGGGTTGAATAAGTAATGAAAACTTTATAAAGACACAAGACTGGAAATTGCTTAAGGTTTAAATAAAGGTATCTTGTTGGTATTTTTACTTTTTAATCCATATACGATTTTTATTGAGTTGTGGTATTTGTAAACATATTTTTTATTATATTCACCAAATAAAATAAAACTGTTATCAAGTCAGATGACTCATTTTTATGTTTATCCTAATCATAAAACATACATAAATTGATAAAGTGGCTACTTAATTAATTCTAATTGCAATCACAATATGTTATAAATAAAAACTAACCCTTACTGGTGATTGTGAAACATATTTTCATTGTTTAATTATCAATTTATTTCATTTACAGAAGTTCAGTGAGGCATTCTACATACTTAAAAACAAACATAATGGCGACCAGACTGTATGGTAGTATTTAGTCAACATTAGGAACTTATATTGACCAAAGTAGGAAATGTCTGGATTATCTTTAAAAATAAAATTGGAGTAATCTAAAAAAAAATATTTTTTTTCTTTCCCCAAATGTGGAAATGAAGATTTTTGGAAGAGGCCTGTCATATGAAAGACAGGGTAATTTGAAAATTGCTTAAAAATAAACAATGATGATGAAAGTAGGAAGGTTACTACCATGTTAGAATAATGCAGTAGCTGAAAAAGTTACCATAGACCCAGTTTTATTTTCTTAGGTTGGGAATCACTGATCTAGGATAATCAATTTTCTAACATGTCAATGTCTATTCATAAAAAGTGCTGGAAATTGCTTTATAATATACACCTGGAAAAAAGTTAAGCACCCCCAAATATTTTTCAGGATTGCTTATTGAAAATAAGGTTTAATTTTCATGATGTTGAGCAATGTTCATAATTTCAAACATAAT
>NW_013668004.1:120524-127913 GCF_000517525.1 Limulus polyphemus | reverse complement strand
ATAACGATTACCAATTTTTTTATGCTTGCAAAGTACATCATTGTCACTATGCCTTTAAATAGAGTCGCTACTAAATCTTCAAATTTTCAGAATACTAACATTATATATATATAATATACATTCTAATTTTTGTTATGTCCAACTAAATGGCTGTTTATCAAAAATAAATACTAAAATATATGAATGTAAGTTTGCACCTATTTACGTTACTGTTTCAGCAAGACAAAGTTTTCTATCATGACATAATAATTTCTATACTTCAGAACATATCTGAAACCACCAAACAATTAAAGTTATAAATTACACCCTAAATCATGTTTTCATACATAAAGTGTAATCTTTTTTCAAGTTTTAAATATAATTACAATTAACAAGCAGCAGAAATTGTAGGGCACTTTGTAGGAACCATATCCAGCATTTAGTCTTTTTTTTTTTTGGAAACCTACAAAAATATGCATTATGTCATGAGGAATTCAGATGTGTACTCCAATTGATAAGGAAATCATGATTGGTTTTTGTTAGTAGAGTTGGGCTATTTTTCACCTTAATCGACCAATGATCATGGTATTGTTGTACGACATTATCTAGGGAACACTAACCATTTCTGAATTTTTTGTGAAACCTGTGAGGAACTACTGAGACAACAAGCCAGAATTTCTGAGTGTTTGTTCTTGTTGAGATAGATATGAGGTTGGATTCAAAACAAACCTGTAAATTTCCAAAGTGGTACAAGTATAGCAACTGGGGTATGTGATCATAATGGCACACCATTTGCTCATAAAGTTAGCCGTAAGAGAGATCAGAAGAGCTTTGATGGAGGAGCTATCAAGCACCCAAAGTGAAGTACATCTGCTTACTGAAGTGGTAAATAGATGTATCCAACAACTTGCCCCAAATGGGCAATTCAGCATGTTGGGAATCTTAACATCTCACCAATGTGAAGAAGGAGACTGATTCAAGATCAGTTAAAGAATGAAGAATACAAAAAATATTAGGAATTACAACTTACACAAATGGAAAAAAAAAGAGCAAGAAACATTTCTATCTTTTTAATAACCCTGTAAATCTTAGTTTCATTGAGAAGTTGGCCATTTTTCTTTTTAACAAGCAATATCTGACTAAACAGAAAGAAATATGACTAAGTGTGAGATACATGGCTGTTTAGGACATGATCCAGGGATCATTTTGCAATGATGTTTTTCTTTGATCTCAGAACAAGGTGTTTCTATTCTACCAAAGTGAATCACCTGCATACTGTGGTCATGCTATTTTGCCATTATATGCTGAATCCAAAAATGATATCCATTTTTCTCCATAATCACAGATTTTTCACAAAACGTCATATGTACTTTTACATAAGTGAATAATTTTCATTGAAATCGGGTCACATTTTGTTATGCTTAAAATGTTGACAACCACTGGCGCTAGATTTCTCTAGACCAATCGCAACGTGAGAGTCTTATCAATCATTCTAGAACCCAGACATAATAGTAAAAAATGTTCATTGTGGTAAATGAAATAATAATTGACCTAAGTAAGTTTTTTTTCTTCCCAATTTGTAAAAAAATCTTTAAGTGATAGAAAAAAAATGAATATTATTTTCAAACTCTGCATACTTTGAATTATGGAAAATCTGTTATTAAAACCAAAACAACTTTTATGAAGTTTAAATTAGCAGGTCTGTGTTACCAATAAAAATTTTTAATCAAAATGAATTAAAGATAAAGTAGAAATTTGAATATAAGGAGTCCTAATTGTTATTCAACTTTTGTCACATTAAAGGAACTTCATGAATAACAGATTGCAGTTTCATGAATTACTGTATAACGTAAACATTTCAAGACAATAAAACCATTGCAGGCCTGTGTTACTGCAGTAACAAATAAAAACTGGTCATTTTAATAAACTCTTGCAAAAGAGGCAATTCTGGTGATGTGGGTATCAATATCTTGGAATGCCAAATTATAATTTTTTCTATTTATTCACACGGAAAAAATATTTCTGCACTTTTTACCTTCAATGTTCTGTTTAAACATGTAGTATGTTACCCAAAATAAAATGACTTTTTATGCTCATAAATCATTGTTTCTCAATTTACTATTTCTAAATATGATTTTCTTTGAGAAAACTACCGCTGTTTATTACAAAACAAGGAAAACGAGAAATTGTACAGCTTTTCCCTCTTATCTCTCTTCCAAGAAAATCTGTTGAAAAGCACCATTGTATGTTGTTATTCTTTACTGTGGTAATAATCAAATAATTTTTCTCTGTCCTTTGCAATTTTATAAGCACTGTTTTTTTAAAATAATAGATACTGGCTTTGTAGAATGAAGAAAATATACAAAGTAACTTCACAACTAATTCTCCTTTTTCATCCAATTTACTTTGCAGGATTATGATATATTAATGCAATATCCCATTCCTAATGTTAGAATTAATAGAATGAATGTTTAAAAATATCAGTCTTGATTGAAAAGGTTTATTACTTTATTTGAAATACCACAACATTTATATATAACAGATTTTCTTCAAAGGAATTAGATGACTCTCAAAGGTAAAAATTACATGCTAATGGTATCTAAATAAAGAAAGAAAAAGACTATTCCAGGAACACACAAAACTCACAGTATGATGGATCATTAATTAAATGACACTCCTTTCCAGATAATGTTAAAATGTCTAAGGACATTTACGTGCAAACAACTTTTTTTTTTGTTTAAAGAAATACAATCAAACATAAAAACAACAATAGACTCACTAGTCTGTTAAGATGATTTAATAATGTTTAGTATCTACTCGTCGATCCTCCCATATAGCGGGTTCCTCCATAAAATCCTCCAACACCGGAATGAGACATGGGGCCAGAACTACTGTACATACTTGAGTGAGGTTGCTGTGACATACCTTGACCTGATGTACCCTGCTGACTTCGTGAACTATGAGAGTTTCCCGACCCCATGCTCCCAACCCAACGGCTACCTTGACCATTTTCTGATCCTCTCCACTGGTTCTGGGAAAATCCTACCTTTCTAGACTCTGAGCCCCAACCACTAGATAGACTTCCTGAACCTCTATCAGCATTCCAGGATCCTCCTCGACCTCCACGATAAGATCCCCTTTGACGACCCCAGCCTTTGCCTCTTTCGAAGAATCTACCCCTGCGAGCCTGGCCTTCTTTATCATATGTTGCAGACTTCCACTCCTCTTTTGGACCCCTGTGAGTTGCTTCCCTCTCTCGAGAAGTGTTGCTACGGCCTACCTCTTTGTCATCGTGTCTCCTGAAATCTTCTCTGGATGCAGATCTATCATATTTTCCAGACTTGTCTGATCCTCTGCGTTCTTCTCTATCATTGCTACCTGATACCCGTCTTGACTCTCTATACGTAGTTAAAAAAATCTGATTTTACTCATTTCCAAAAATTTCTGTTTTAAAAATAGTAACTAGTGTTGGAGCCCCCCCCCCCCCATTACAATATAAAAAATTATTTAATCCAGTAAATAATAAGTTAGTTAATGATTCTGGTATTTGATAAAAATGCTTTTATTAATCTGCAAAACCTTGTATAATAATCAAAGAAAAGGCCCACAACTTAACAGTACATGATGAACATATTAACCCTATAGATATGGGTTTAGTTAGTTCGATCGACTTGTAACTACCAGGTAACCATGTGTATTTCTACTTTATTAAAGGAGCTGAATATTTTAAGACTGTATCAAAATATAAATATTACCTGGTGGAACTCTCGCCGTGAAGGGGCTCATCACGGTCAAAATGGGTAGCAATGGCAGGTCTTTTTCTGTCTTCCCAATAATTGTCGGAGTCACGGTTATGCTGGTCTAGATTTCTTTTGAATCCACGCCTTGGTGCATCCATTCTACTGAATGAGAAACTATAAAACTCAAACTAGATTGTGAACAAATGTTAAAAATATTTTTATTAACATTCTTTTAATCAAAATATAGCACCATTTTATTGCCTCTTAATCATATAAAACCCTATATTTTTATTTTTTGAACTAATATATATATTTTGAAATAAAGAATTAATATATCTTGAGTTACAGAAGAATATTTTTTTTTTTTTTTTTATTCAAGTATAGTAGCTTCTATACAAATAATAAAGTATTTTATATGTAATTGATTTCAACTAATACAATACTTATAATCTCCCAACAGAGCAACTGGACACAATAAATTCTGAGATTTAATTTCAACGAGTTTCTTCTCTTCTCACAAACTAGTTTTAATGCTAATACAGTCACTAAATATCAGCATTTTATGTCTGCAAATAAGGCCAACAATTTACACAACAAAGACTACTTCCAAATATTCAATAACGTATAAAACACAACAAGTTGGGGGGGGGGGGTGTACCCACAGAACAAATAAACTGCAGATTTATAACACTTCACAAAAGTATGTATGTATGTATGTACATTGAAAACTAGCACTGTAGTGCTTAGACTGTATTGAAGCTAATTTTTATAGTTTTATTTAAATGTAATGATAAGTTTAATTCTCACATTAAAATTATTTACCACAGGGAACATTTTTATTCAATATCAATAATACCAAATACTTAAGTAGTAGTTTATAGTTAACTGCCATATTTTACAAAAGATTCATAGCATATCTTGGTAAAATCAATAACCTGAAATACTGTCTTCGTCGTAATTCCTCTCTTTCTCTTTCTAAATGCTCCCTTTCCATTCTTTGTTTTTCTCTTTCCAATCTTAAAATTTCAGCACGTTCCCGATCCAACCTTTCACGCTCAATACTAGTAATAAAAACATCAGGTTGCATGTTTTAACTAAAAAAATTCACAATTGCTATACAACATGCTATAGCAGTTCAATTACTTTCATAACGTTTTTGTACAAGTTATAATACATATATTTATATATATATGGATATACAAACACTAATTAATAAATATTTTTAAAAAGAATATACTATGCTTAGACACTTCGTTAAAAGTTCTAAAACCTGAATCTCCTTTATTCAGTAAATATTTCATCTTTTTATTGATAAGACCATTAAGAAAGAAAAAACTAATGTCAAGCATATACACACTTGTCACCTTGTAGGATTATCTGGCAGGGTATGTATGGCAAGAACTTTCATGCACTTTTCTTGACACACACACACACATTACAATTTCCATGACCAAAATATAAGGTCACGCATGATCCATTTAAGTAAGAAACCATAGGCCTAAAATTTGAGATAAAATTAAGAAACTGTAAACGTTTTTTTTTTCACATTCCTCTTAACTTCTCCATATTGGCTTTTGGCGTTTCATCCGTTAGATTGGAGAGTAAATGTTTTGATAGAATATGTAGTAAAAGTAGGTGTTACAGGTGAAAATAGATTTTTAAAAGTAATACATCACCTTCAGTGTTTATTGCCTAACACTCAAACACATGCACAATGGTATATGGGATACTGGATATCTTTTAGGTTGATATTATAATACCTCTTAAAATACAGCAACATTCTTTCAAAGATTTTTGAATGGTTAATTCAGTTTCGTGTTTTACAGTGATTTTATTTATCTCCCAGCATCATGCAGATTCCAGTAATTTATCATTTCTGCTACAATAACAAACTGAAGAAGTTTTCTCAACATCCAAAACTATATGTTAAGCTTGTACATTGTTGAATGTTTAGAAACAATGAAGGATTTATTCATTAATCAGTCACATGTTACAAAAATTCTATATACACTTTTCCAGACATGTTATTCCAACAGGCCTATTTTTTTTTTTTAATCATTCCAGACAATTTAGTATAGTTGTACATGTTCATAAGCGTGTTTATGACAATGATGGAGCCTTAAGTGTTATAGCTTGTATCTATAGCTATGCAGTCATTCAAATACTTTGCAACCAGCCAAGGGAATATTATTTTAGTGTTATATTTACATGTAGATATATTAACATAAAAATGAAACTTAAATGCTGAAGTACCAAGTTAAAATACAAGGTTTTATTAACTCTTAGTAACACCTTTGAAGTTTTAAGATGGTACTACAGCCTGTAAGTTTCTTTTTACATTAAACCAAAATAAACAAATAATCATATCTCATTTTACTTATTATGTAAATGCATACTAAGCCAAAGTAAAAACACAGTACTTTGAATATTCTACAAGAAGCCTAAATTTTGAAAATATAAAAATTAGAATAACATCAATTTATTTTGTAAAATAAACTTTTGATAATTATAACTTTACCTTGCAAAGTTTGAAACCTTTAGGAAATGAATAAGGAGAAAACTAGAAAATTTGTCCATTTATGGCAAAGTTGCTATGAAAGTCTACCCGCTACTGTCCCTTATTTTGAACTGTCAACCAACTGCATGTGGGATTGACTGTCACATTATAACACCCTCTCAACTAAAAGTGCAAGCATGTTTAGTATTGTTTTTAAGAGGATGATCGTAACATTTCATCACATTACATAAGTAAAAAACTTGTAATTTGAAACAGTAGTTCTTGTTTCAAATGTGTTTTAGGAATGCAATGGTGCTATTTATTTGCATTTTATTAAAATTTCCTGTGTATATAATGCATAATTCTGAATAAGCATGATCTTGGGCTATCAATAATGAAAATGACACTTGATTAGCATTTCTGAGTGAATGTAACACTCTCCATACGGGTAGGTCAAAGTGTGCATGTCACAATCTTTTGCAGAGTTACATTCAAAATTTAATTAAACTACTTTATTATCTGTTTGTACAAATAAACTTGGCATCATAATGTAGTAAATAAATCAAAGTTTTAATATCGTACAAGTTTTAGGTTCTTAATTTTGTAAGCAAATACTTAAAAAATCCTCAGTCTCCCCTAGTATGAAAATTGTGACGTTTGTTCTCTAGGTCTTCCCTCTTCACTTAATTAATTTACTACCCATCTAAGAAGTACAGAATTTAACATAAATTACTCATTATAATATAGATGTTACCAAGGTAAATCATAATTTTTATAGCCTTCAACCTCATTTGTTTATGGAGCCATAAACTAGAAAATTAGACCCTTTTTCCACCCCCACTCACCATGTCTTCTTTTTCACAAATTGCCACTCATTCTTTCTGACATTTTATGCTATATCATTTATAATCATTAAAAAGGCACAGATTTAACTTATCAAATGATGTATAATGGTACATTGTTTTCAGTATAGAATATTTTCAATTCCATCTTCAGGTTGAGAGATAATCTCACGGTGTTCAGATCATAAGGTTAAAGGGAAATATTTTAAGCCCCTCTTGTTCTGGTTAGAAAGCCAGATAAATTATAATAGTTATAGAATATTCTTTACTTTGTGCATATTATTAATCTGTGTTCATACTAGTACCATCATTATAAAAAATTAGTCTGAAA
>NW_013668004.1:102100-119841 GCF_000517525.1 Limulus polyphemus | reverse complement strand
GATACTGATGTTTACTGCACAATTTCTATGCTTATACCACCTATGAGAGTACAGACATAATGCCAACTTACACTGTAACATGCTCTATCCTACAGAACCACTTACAATCTGAACTAAATCAAATTAAGTGTAAACTAAAAATAAAGCATAGTAAGAAAAGATTACTCACTTTACATACTTTTGTAAGCATACTAATATTTTTAAATCATCTGAAAATTGTGCAAGGTTAAGAGTATTGTTTAAAAAGTAAAAAAAAATTCACTTACAAAAAATTATTTAGGAAACATTTCAATTTGATCTTAAGAATAACCCGTTCCTTAAAAACTGCTTACCGTAAACGTTCTCTTTCTCTCTCCAATCTGAAACTTTCCTCTCTTTGTTTTCGTTCAATATCTTTCTGTCGTCGATCAGATTCTCTCTCTCGCTAGTGGAAAGCATATAGTTATATTAATCATCTTTAAGAAGCTTTATTATAGCATGTTCAATAATTCAAGAATTAACAAAAAGTTAAGATTTTAATATTTTGCAAAATGGCAATTTCCCTGTAGTAATTTAGATAACTTGTCTATGAGAAAATAAAATGAAATTACACGAAACACTATGAAGCAACAGTTACAATGAACTAACTGATAAATACAGCACAAAGAAATTAAACTGTGGTGGAATTAATTTAACAAAAGGTACCTAAAGCAACAGGCTTGAAATTCCTTAAGGTTTTCCTACACCCTCACAAACTTTCTCAGTTCCAAATTTATTTTTATATCACTTATAACTCATTACATTAAAGACTTCTTTAGATAATTGCCTGAAATATTTCACAGATAATAACATTTTCTGATACTAAGAAGTATTAAGTAACTTAATTACTTGTGCAGTTATTTCAAAAATTTGCAAATTAATTTTGTTAATTAAATATAAAGATATCCAGTTTATTGCTGACTTATATCTCAGAATAATTATTTAATATTACACTTTTCACGGCTAAAAGAAATCTTGTAGACTGTGTACTAAAAATGTATACAGATACTTGTAATTATAGCTGGCTCCACCAAATATTACAATTAAATATAGAAACGAATAAAAACCCTATAACCTGAGCACTTTCAAAATATAGAGTTTTATTCATTTCCATCAAGACTTCTTGAACCTACGTGTTTTTCTAACATCATGAACAATTAAATATAGTTATGATTTTGAATTATGAAATAAATACAAATTAACTATTTATTAATATTTTGTCAATATTGTATAGCAATGGTCAGTAAACTTATTCTATTATCTTTAGTCCTTTAACTAGTGATGAAATAAGGTGTTAAGTAATATCCAGAAATGGATGAGTTAAACTGCAGAGTTTACATCAAAACTTATTTCTTTATGATGTTCAAAATCTTATATTTACATGTTCTCTGAACAGTTTAATCATAAAGGTTAGAGACAATATAAACTACTTTTTCTTCTGATTCCAGAAATAAAACACAAAGCTATTTTATAATTGAAAAGGAAGAAAAAAATACATATAAAAAACATTTTATATGATATTTTTGTGTTCAAAATTGAAGGCATGAAAAGTAAAAAATAATGAATAAAATTTATATGTATTAACAACTTGTTCATAGAAGCAGTTTAAATTTAACCAAATCACATATATACATAGAAATACAAACCCTGAATCTTTGAAAATAGAAGCTGCTAGACCTGTTGAACCGAGACCCAAACCTTGGCACAAAGGGTTTCCTACCAAAATCACGTCTTTGTGAAAAGTTATTTCTTGCACTAAATGACCCGCGACCTCTCCCCCTGCCTCTTCTTCGGTTTATAAAAGGTCTTGCTCGACGTGAAAATCCATGCCTACTACGTTCAATTCCACGACTTCTAGAATGGCTACGTGTTGACCCTTCCTTGTCATCTGATTTCTTTTCCTTCGAAGTATCTTCCTCATTTTCCTCTTTGTTTTCATCAGCAGTTACCTGTTCTTCACCTTCAAACAAAATCATTTAAAAAATATTGACTACCAAATATTTTCTAATAATGTTAATATTAAAAAAAAGAAAATTAAGCAAACTGTAAGACCTAAAAAAGAAGAAGAAAAAAAAGGTTTTGTAAAAACATTTAATTTCAATTACCGCTTGTAATACATCAGAGAAAATGTGAGATCAAACACATATTCATAAACAAAACACACCTTGTTCAGATGGTTTTTCCTCCTCTTTATTTTCTTCCATTTCTTCCTCATTCTTAGCATCCTCTTCCTTAGTTGTAGTTTCCTCTTTCTGTGGTTCATCTAAAGGGAAAACAATCTATATAATTAAAAAAGTAATGTGTGTGGGTGTGCATGCATGGAAAGCTTTTAAAATTTCATCAAAATAGTCAAAAAACAAAATTCGGAGTAGGGAAGTACAGTTGAGGTCACCATATGCATAAGGGGAGGGGTGGATGTAGACAGTACTATGTATATCAAAGGGAAAGATATTTGTGGAATGGATCTGTCATCCTTTAGAATCCCAACTGACACAGCAGTGTTTATGCATTAAGAATTTGGGCATGACTTCATTCAATTTTTTATAACCAGCACCATTAACCCATTGAGATTAATACTTGTCCCCAATACCTAGGTTTTGAAAACATCATTAAATACGGTGTCTCTTACTAGATAAGTTGATTAATTATTCATTTTTGACCAGACCATTTAGCTCAAAGTGTACCTTTTGTACTAGAGATATTTGATGGGTATCACATGTCGTGGAATAGATTTAACCTCCCGGTCGTTGAGATGCCATCAGATTCATTTAAAACTCTACATTTCTAACCTCTGATTTTTTGTCTACATGAGACTTAATGCTTACTAAAAGTTTGCAAAATTTTGTGTAGATACACAAAACATATTAGAAGTTATAATATGGAAACTATAAAGGTCAGCATGGGTTCATAAACTCCGCTGATTCAACCAAGCCCATACCAAAAGTGTTAAAGCAATAAAAGATGCTAGGGACTTATCCCTTCTATGGTAGACATACAATGTGATGTTTTATACCAGATTTTTGTAGAGCTACATGAATAATGACAAAAGAACCTATATTTCCGAGATTACTCTACCTTTCTCCACCTTCGGTGCTACAGATATGGAGGCCTCAGCAGTGTCCGACCCTTTAGGTGTTACTTTTTTACTTCCCGTTGTTCCTGGCTTTCCTTCAGTTCTCTTTAATGTACCAAATGGCTCATGCTTGGTCTTTACAAGGATAATGAAAGCAAAGTCAAAATTAGCATCTCAATCAATTGTTCAAGATTCTTTTTAACACAAGAAATTATTTTTCTTTATAAAGTTGTTTCACATAAATTACTTTTTTAAACTATACACACAGAAGGAAAATGTTTTGATAATATTCCAGTAAGAATCTTTTAGTACAAAAACATTATTTTAAGGACTGAAAACAGAAAAGTACATGTGAAAGAATTAAAATCCATTAAACATTACAGCATAAGGTAATGTAAATCTGAGATTAAAAATTACCACAGTCTTGCTAATCAATTGTATCCTAGCTTTCACCAGTATGTTGTAAAATAATTTTTAATAGTAGTACTTGACTTTTGTCTTGATACGTAGTTATTTGAAAATACTAAAATAGTGATGTAGCCAAGTATTACACTTCACATTTTTTGCAGTAGGTTAAAATACTCCAAACATTACTAGTACTTGGTATGCACTGTGCTAATGACAATTATTAAAAACTAAAAATGACAAGAAACAACATAATGATTCAAAACTTACAAGTTTTTTTTTCATGAATTTTATACATACATGCTGATAAATATGCAAAAATGCACTGTTGGTCATAAGTACTGGATAGATGAAATCTTAAGACTAATATTCAACAATAAAAAACAAGCTTACATCTTACACATTACATCTGTATACAACAAGTATGTGCCAGACTTTTGCCAGTCACGAGCAATTTTTTTACCAACAATTAATACACATAAGCACAGTTATTTTGCACTGGTTTCCTGGAATATATAGACTACTTCAAATATATTAATGGTTACAAAATGCTACAAATATATAATACCAGATATATCTTTACAAAGAATACATTAACATATATGAGATATATATCATCAATTTCCAGGTTTGTGTGTTCTGGTAATGATCACTGTACACAATCACTAGCCATTCAATTACATTAAGAACCCAAAAATTCAACATATCACCTTAACGACTGACAAAAACACACACAATAACAATTTTAACCTTCTTCATTTCTCCCATGATAAAAAGAAACAAGCATAATTCACCATCATGTTATATATATATACATCAATACTCTAGAAAGCCCATTAGTTGCTGTGGTGGTAATGTATTTTTACAACCTATATATTTTCTCTTCATGGATTTGAACCTGAGATAGATCACACTCCAGGTGAGTACTCTACTAACTAAGCTAAAGGATTAATTCATTAGTGCTCACTAATAAGTCACTTTTTAACAACTTAAACTACTACATTCTTCCTCTCTCACAAACAGTGCCCATTCTCAGGTTTAATTTACAGGTCATGGGATGGACCCATGCTGGGAACAAATGTGGTGATTTATATTTACAGTATATGTTAACTTGCCTTGAACAAAGACTTATCACACCACATATGAGTGTTCTATCAAATCAGCTAAAGGATTACCCACTAGCACTAGCTAGCTAGTCACTTTTTAACAATTCAAACTTCTACACCGGATTATTAAAAAGCACCAATATTAATGCTGATATTTAGCTGACTTACTGCTCTTTCATTCTTACGAAGCTTTCCAGTGAAGAGAATAAAAGGTCTATTTTTAGAGACAAAATGTGTTAAAACTAAAACTGGTACAGGTATATTTGTTTTAGCAAAGCCAGATTTGCTTAGTCATGGCAAGTTTTGAAACACCATGTCTATTTTTTCTGTTCTCACTTTAGTCTTATTTCCCCCTACTGCTGAATTTAATCTCAGAATTAATATCTTTTGTACCAGTAAGACTTAAATTATTTATCAAATTTGTTATAACCAATTCTTTTTCTTACAGAAACATAAGTCTATGGCTTTGACGTCTTAAAAAATTAGGAAGATTCTCTCAATTGACATTAAAATGTTTTTACTGATAAACTTCAAGTGCTTGTTCTTTTTAAATAAATATTTTTAATTATTAAGTTCATTTACAATGTTGTTCATATAATATGCTTCATAAAAAGCTGCAGTGTAAAGTGAAACAAGAAATATTTTCTTTGAACTGACGTGATTAATAGAAATTTTCCATATATTACAATTATGCTGTACTTACCTGTTATTTATTTTGGCAATAGATGCTTGTCCCCTAGATCTAACTTGAAGGTAAATCATGATGAAGATGAGAATTCATTACTTTATTGCCTTGCTTGGCAAGTAATCCTCAATAAAGTTTTTTTTTTAATGAACAGTTAATTTTATTTTTAAGAATTTAATGTATATTAGCAATTTATTTCAGCTCTTAATGGTGTTCTTTTTGTGTTTGTTCAAATGTATTTCAAATAAAATTTAGTATGTTCACTAGAACTTTGACTTTTCGAGAAACACATTCAATATGCAGTAACCACAGATATCAACTAAATTAGCTGATGTTTTTTAAAATTTGAAATCTTAATTTTACTGTTTTAACTTCTAATAATTTCATGTTACCGTACTTAATTACACATTAGGTTATCCAATCTTTCAATATTAACTATTTTGGTTCTTAGTAGATATAACAACATGCATAAAACATTTCATTTGCAATTGGGTTTTATGAACATCACAAAACATCAGAGCAAACAAAGACTATATTCAAAAAACAATTAGGCACTCTTTAAAAAATATTTTGTATTTCATTTTAAGAACAGTAGGTTAAAAAAGTATTTTGTCTTATTTCAAACTTCATTACCTTCTCAACAGATATCATCTTTCCATGTAGTTCTGTTCGGTGAAGATGTTGTATGCATTTAGAGGCATCCTCACTGTTTGCCATGGTAATAAGCCCATAGCAACGTGATCCTGGAGTTTTTGCATTAGTAACAATTTTGGCACCCACAACCTGGATGAGCAAAAAAAAAAATATATCGTAATAACTTATTTTATGTTAAGAACTGTTTGATGCATTATCTACAGGAAAAATTAATAATAATTGTATAAAAATATGCATTTACTTATTACTAGTATTATGGCTTATGTAAATACTCACTTAAAAAAATACAATGAAATTTATACACCACTGGTTATTTATCATCCAGCTCTATCAATCTTTATTGTTCTTCTAATTTTTTATTTCCAGTGAATTCCTGTGTATTATACTGACAGTATAAAAATATTAAACATGACTGACTATTAAGCAGAGGAAACATTTATACAACTAACTAAATTGCTCACTAACAGCAGAAGGTTCTGGTGATCACAACTGAGCCACATTTTAAATTGAAGCTTACAGTATTAGTATTATATTGTATTATCCTAACTTTTCTTCCTTATCAATGGGAAAGTATCCCTTTATAAAATAGTCAAATTTTGTTTTCTAAGTACCAAAAAAAAGAAAAAAAAGAGGCTTAAATGTAAAACCAAACTTCAAATGTTTGGAGAGAGTGGAAAATAAAAGGAGTCTTACTTTGCCGTGTTTACTAAACAAAGACTTCAGGTCTGCAGCCCTGGTATTGCTAGCCAATCCACTAACCCAAAGGTTTCTGCTTGCTGCAATCATACGTTTACTTCGTTCTGTAACAAATTTGTTTAAAACTTAAAAAAAATGATACATTAGTGTAATTTGAAAACTTTATATTTGTAACATGCAAAAAATCCAACATAATCAATATGTATATATTTATACTAGATAATCAGACTAAATATCAAAAATATAAATTCATCAAAATTATTCACTGAAATAGTTTGAAATCATCATTTTGATACTTAGATAAATATCCCTATACATCCAATGAGTCTAGACAACAGAAATCAATTGGTAAAAATAACATTCTACAAATTTACTAACCAATTGATATTATTCAAAAAATTTGTTTTTCAAAACTTTCAGAAACCAGGTTATTTAGATTTGTCTGTAAAAAATTAATACCCTTAAAAACACACTTCCAGAACTTATGTTTCTATTAAATATTTTGTACCTAATAATACTGTAACTTCAATGTGTTTTTTGTTGTTCTAAAACAGACTATACTCTAAACAACAATAAAAAAATTTCTTGCACAAGTCACTTTGATTCTGTAGAAATATATACTTTCCAGAAGCAAATACACCATTTTCATAAACACTAAATTGACAAAAAAATCAAATCAGAAACATACCCAGGTGTAATCGATAGTACACTTACCTCTTGTTTCCTCTTTAGCAACACTTTTCCCATTTTTTGGAGCAGTGCTATTTAAAAACACAGAACATTTACTCAAGTAATAAAAATATTGTTAACAAAGGTTAGAAATCCAATTCTAATTTAGATTCACTGATACAGGTTTAATTTTCAATCATGATACAAACAATTCAAATGAAATTTAAAGATTAACATTTCATTCTCCCCCAGAGCTTTAGAATAATAAATAGTTTGATTAGAAATAATCTAATAAATATAAAAATAATGCTTAAGTGATGCATATACTAAATCTGATAAATTTCAGTAATTTTAGTACTGTTCTTGAATAAATGTGAGGATGATTTCTTTTAAGATAAAACCATAAAAATAGTTATGATACACTATAACTGCAGTCTGGACCTATAAATGTCTTCAAGTTTTAATCAGCTGTGGATTACTGTTGTTTCAAAAACAAAAGCTGAAACTAAATCATTCACCTGCATGGATTGTGTTACTTAGGAACAGACAAACCTCTTAGCCTTGCTAGCAGCAGTAGTTGTGCTTGGTTGTTGTTCTTCAGTTGTTTTAGTTACAGAACCATCCCCCCCTTCCTGTGCCGTTTCTTTCTCATCCACTGCTTCTTTCTCCTGTTGATCACCATCTACGGCTGCTACACTGATTTTCTGAGTAAGCTTAATTTTTTTCTGATCACTTGAGTCTAAATCACTGGGTTGTATTTCTTTCTTAGACTCTATGATTGCTGTTGAAAGAGTTTTGTCCTCATAATCTTTGTCATTTTTACTCTCACTTTCTAAAGATTGTTTGTCATTACCTAAATTGTTAGAGTTATTTTTATCATCACGATAACGATCACTACCAGTCTCACTCAGTGCACCTTCCAAATCTGCATCCAAGTCACTTTGCATGTCATCGATGTTAACTATCAGAGATGAATCCGAAGGTTTCTGATCTGGAGAATGCATGCTAAGTACATCTTCTACTGTAAGTGGAGCAACAACAGGTGCAGATTCTGGTTTTGGAGAAGAGAGTGCAGAAGCCTGTTCAACAGCAACCTCTTCTGAGTTATCTTTAGTTGAATCCCATTTGTTGTTAGTTTGCTGGATACTGTCCACTTCCTCTTGTGATTTAGAGTTTTCTTCTTCAAGTGTTGGTGTCACAGACATGCCTTCTTTGGTCATTTCTGTTGTTAATAAATTAATATTATAATGGATCATATGATTACTAGTATCCAGGCTGGTACTCAGACCAAACCTTCTTGATGCTCATAACAGGTAGTATATAAAAATAATACCACAAATTTCCCAGGCAGTGGCCTGTGAGAGCACTCATTCACAAACATAAAAACAAATAAAACTATGAACAAACTGTCAGTTTCCTTAACAATCTTGTTTTCTATTTCCACTAAAACATAAACAATGAACTTTTAATATCAGTTTAGAACTCACTTTTATTTTATTTTTACTAAATATATATATATCAAATATCCGAAATTTCAGAAGCTTACATATGATGACTCCTTAAATATTTCAAGCAGAGAATCCATGAGGAAACCAGTTGCTTCTCACCACTTTCACCAAAACCGGAATACGAACACTATTCTTTCCATTAATTCCCAAATGAATATTAGTTTTCATAGCATTCTTGAAGTTGTTTCAAAAGAGCCACAATGCCCACTTTCCCAAATAGGGGGCTGCCTGTAATTTCCCATGTTTGGAGGAAACTACAACGCTTTCTAGGTTTCTCAGAAAGGCCTTGTTAAATAATATTTCTATGAAAACTGATCCACCTTATTACATGTTTTGGATGTTTTTGTAATTGCTGGATGACACTTTTCCATTAGGGTGAAACATCATATTTTTATTTTTAAATAGCTATTCCAACACCTATGCCATTGCCTTGAATGAAAACAATCACTATTATGCTCTATTGAGCAAGGAATTAAAACAGCTGCTTATTCAAGATGTATACCAACCCCTGTCTTGGGTGAAAAACATTCTTGTTGATGTTTATGGTAATTTCACCATCCAACAATTTGACAAACTCCACAAACAATGCAATAAAAACATCATTTAGTCTTGATTCAGCCACTGAGATCTGCCTTTACAGTGACTGTTGATTTTACTTACCAAAGCTGGTTATATAGGATACAATTTTTTCCACTTTCTTCACATGTGGGATGTGTAAGATTCTGATATTTTTTTCCTGTTCAGCTAACAAGCCCTTCCCATTAAATAAAAAAAACCAAGGGGACAGTAATTAATCTTAGGTCCAATAATAATCTTTCAACTGTAGTTGTTGTCCTTTCCAAGAAAAGAAGTAAAAGAGTACTTAAATAACAAACATTTAATGTTTTGAATTATATAAAATATCTCCTAAAATAATCCCTAGCTCAAAGTAACATCTAATACACTGACAACTTTTTTTATACTTTAATATTGATCATACAGATTTTAGCATCCTTCACCCTACAGTTAGAAATTTGTGCTTTTAACATCTCCATTATGATGACTTTGTCACAATATCTGAACACAAACATTAGAATAATTTGGAAAAAACATTAATTACTATATCCCATGTGATTCTAAAAAAGGTTAGCTTCATCTACACAAATGTTTGCATTTTATTTTTCACCTTCGTTAGGAATTTTCATTGTATGCTGATTATAAGAAAACATGCTTCACTTACTTACTACGATCTCTTCAAATTAAATACAAATGTCATGGCAACAACAACTAAGAACAAGGTCACTATCCTCATTCCTCTTTTACTAATACATTTTCTCAAATGCTTCACTCATTAAAATCTAAACAAGCAGGAAGAACTAAACTCACAAACTTTAATATTTTGCTGGGTGAACGTACTGAAATATAGAATCTTATTAATTGGATAAAATTGTAAGAAAATAATTTTATTTCTCTTGCAGATCTACTATAATTTGTTAGCATACAAATACTTTTGAGTGTAACTTATGCAAATGGAAAGCTATTATCTGCTTTATACACAATTATATATTCATAAACATATTGTTTAAAACATTGCTTAAGGAAAATGCTGAAATTTTTTAGTTTCAAAAACAAACAAGTTCATTTGTTAGTAGTTTCACCGTGTCATTTGTATGACCAAGTCTTTAGATTAATACGACTATTTTCATTAAATGCATCTATCACAAAATTTACTAATCTGAGCTTCAAATAATACAAATTCTATAGGCCACTTCAATCTCACCCCCAATGATGTTAAGTTGGATATCTGATAAAAAATTAGGAAAGCATACTTATTCACTTGTTCTCTTCAAGTAAAAAACAGTGTCAGAACACAACACTTGTTTCTTTAAATACTATCAATAGATGCCTAATATTGTTTTATAAAAATTCTGCCACAGGATGAACTGCTTGGTACTATTTAGCACTTCATTTATAAAATGAGTTTGACAAAAATAATTTTCAACTTCATTGCCCACATTTACTTTCCTTATAGTCAGATTTTAATAGATGTTGAAGCAGCCTTGCTCTCTACCAATAAAACAAATTGCAAAATTTATCTGTCTTCACAAAAACCAAGATGTATTTCATATGGTTTCCTGAAATTTCCAAACCTTGTATACAAAGTGTCATTATGTGTACTGATAAAAAGGCATGTATAAAAAAATACCACATTTATTAACAATATATTTTCCTATAACAGCAAAAATTCACTGAAAAAAGTTTATGCTACAGTATTACTCACCTTTCGCTTTACCTTTCATTCTGTTATCATTCTGTAAATTAAAAGAAGAAATAACTTAACTAGGAAAAGCAATCTAATATTCTATGCATGACATTGGCACACACTCGTATGCTTGTTTTGGGTTGCTATACAGGATATAAAGAAAATAATAATGTATAACTTGAAAAACAAAAAAAGTTCTAAAAACATTTTATAATCTGTAAGTACAAGGTGTACAGTACGGTAAATGGCATAAGAACCATTTGAGCCTAGGTATAGAAAACAAAAACTAGCCAGATCCAAAAACTTACAATTGTTTAAAACATTTGTCTTATTAAACAATGACACTCTATAATTATTGAAATATGTGATATGCACACACTTTCAAGAGCCACATTAAGAATGTAATGATATATTAAAATACGATATATTGCACTATTATATAAAATGATACATGTACCATGCTACAACACTAAACATGCAAAAGTATGTTTTAATCTTTAATATGCTGCAGTTATTCATTTGTAAATCATAAAAAAAGATGCTTGGTTTTATGATCCTGTGCTTGTGCATAAATTGCATGTGGGCTGTCCCACTATGTAATATGTATGTGTAGCATGCAGCAAATAGCAGTTAAGTAAAGATGAAAACAAAGAATTTGAAATTCAGTCTTTTGATGTTTCACAGAACAGCTGTGTGAAAATATTTTATGCTTCCTGTTGACACCACACATAGATTAACAAAACTTGGCAAAAAATAACCTTGAGTGCAAGCTGTAAAAAACAAACAGGGGGGAATACAACAAACATGTTGATACACATACCTCAGCATCATGCAGAGGTCGTTTGCAGGAAGTGTACAGAAAACCAGCTGAATGAATTCTGATAAATGACTCAAAATAAGCACTTTTTTTTTGGTGGGTATTAAAATTATTAACAGATAATATATACAGAATAAAATCAAAGAAAACAATTTTATTAAAAAACAACAAAACAGCATTTGCCATTATTCAGATGTAAAAATAGTTAATTTTTCACTATTTAACAGTTGTATTTCACTTGCTTTTATCTTGTGGCTGTTGATACTACAGCATGTGACAGTTTTGTTCCATCATTCAAATATATCCACATGACAATGATAGGTAAACCTAGCAAAATGTAGCATATTTTTTATTAAAATTTTAAAAACATAATTACTTGTTTTATCTGCAAACAAAACTTTAATTTTTGTATTACAAGTTCCTTTAATCTAATTCTGTAATGCTCGGTATTTACTTAAGCAAAATTAACAATAATTAATTATTTTTGGGGGTTGGGGAAAAAGAAATTTTGAATTTATGTTATTGTACTTTCAAATACACTTACCTCACACTTATCCACCACAGATGACTGTAAAGCTTCTCCTACCATATCGAGATCTTCTGTATTAGTCTAAAATGGATTAGCATTGAACATACGATTATTTTAAAAAGTCTTCAAGTAAAATATTCTGTGTTATCTTATCATTTTTGTACTTCCAACAATTTACCTGATTAACCCTTTCTTGCTTGGTATTACAAGGGCAAATGACACCATGAAATTTCAAAAACATCTGTTCAAATCTCTTCCTTGAAATCATTTGCAAAATAAATCTGTAAATCAAATGTTCAATATTTGTTTTTGACAAAGTAGTAAAAAAAAATCCAAACTGCTAAACCTAATTAAAATTGACCCACTTGTAATTTCTATTTTAGATTCGCATATATTTAAATTTCATGCCTTGCAGAGATAGATGTTATAAAGTTACCATTTTAAACAAAAAAACAAATGCAAATCTGTAGTTTTTTTTATATGTTTTTTTCTTATTTCTGGCATAAACAATTTCAAAACAATGTATCTTTGAAAAGGTGTCAAAAATTGTAAAATTCAACTCACAGCATTTTTTGTTTTACAGATTCCAAAATATTGGAAGCTAATAAAATGATACATATGTCACCTGAAAGCTGGTATTATTTTTTCTTTACAGTCTGTTTGCCAGTGAGTTTCATTTCTTCTTTGTACAAATTATAAATTACTAAACTTGCAGTTACTACACCAGGCAGAAGCATTTCATCATCATAAGCTATTAAATATTCAAATTCTCATAAAGTTATCTTTTTTTAATACTACATAAAGACAATTTATTGGTTCCCCTGCTTTGGTATTTTGTTGAAGTAATTACTTTGGAAGTTTCTTTTTGTTTTACAAAACTTAATGCTTGTAAATTTAAACTACTGGAATATTATGGTAGTTTTCAGCCCAGCATGAGCTTAGAGATCAGCAGTGAGGTATTTTTGAAACAGATGTCCATAATTTATAACAAGATTACTCAGGTAACTCTTTTAACTTTCTCACTAGGGACTGACCTCATAACCATTTTGTGTTTATTATAGTTTCATGTCATAACTTTTAATAAACTAAGCATATCTTCATGAAATTTTGCAGATTATCAGTAAATATTACAATATCAGATTTGTTTATTAAGTTTTAAGATTTTTTAAGAAATGATTTGCTCATCTAACATGCAAAGTAATTTTGATTTTAAGATTAAAAATACTTTTATGCATCAGAAAATTTTCAAATTTCAGATAAAAAATCTTTATAACCTTCAGATAATTATCAAATGTTTTTTTTTTTAAAAGCTTTAGATTTTATCTGTTATTTTTACTATTGTATCTCTGTATGGACTTGGTCAATTTGACCAACCTCATAACCACCATAAAAAATTAGGAAATAAGTATAAATTATGCTTCTTTCATTCTAAAATGACTAAAAGTTCTTACACAAATGTTTAGTCTAAATAGCTTAAACCTCATAACATTATACATCTTTATATATTTATTATTTTTATTTTATTGACCTTTCAGTCGTGTCTGACTAACATGATAAAAGTTGCAATGATGCAGCACATGTGCACTCATATTACCATATCCAAGAATATAAAACTGGTCCTTAGAAAGTGACTTATCTTGGCTGTGTTCTAGAGGACCAGCATTTTGTAAAATACAGTCACATTTTGGGTTATAATACATGATTACTATTTACAAATAAGTTCTCAAATTTCAGTAATTTTTCTTAGAATAATAAATAAACAAGTATAGAAAACAATTATCTTGTCTAGTTACGAACTTTGTACTCATTTCCTGCTTGGTTAGCCTTATCAAGTGTCGCACGTGGAGAATGTAAAACAAAATATTTTTTTTAGGTTTTATATATGCATTTTGAAATAACAAAAAAATCATAAATTATTATATAAATACCACAGAATTCCACTATAATTTACCAAGCTCAGTAACTAAGCTGTATCTGGGTCTAAAAAAAAAATACAATTGTTTGTTGACTGGCATTCAAAATTTTATTGAACTACTATTTCTTGAATTTATGTCAATAAGTTTGGTATCAAACTGTAGATTATAATGCAAATTTTAGAACTATACATTACTCAATTTCTTAATTTAAAAGTAAATATTAAAAGAAAAAGATAAACATCAATTTTTGTGTTTCACGTGGTATGTTGAATGCGGCACTGGTTCAAATTAGATGTTTGTTAAGTCAAAAACTAAAACTGAGTCTATAGTTTCATACGAATTAGAAACTAAAATTACAGAAATAACCAATTGGAAGCTCAGAATGTCCTCTTAGTGGTTTTCTCAGCCTTTCTAACACGACTAGTGCCATTTCTTTCTTTTGAACCAATATTTCAATGACGTAAGGTGTGTATTTAGCCTGCTCAAATTTCATATTCTTTTAGACTAAAATATATCTTAGTTACTAAGCTTGATAAATTATAGTGGAATTCTATGTACCGGTGTAGTAATTTATGATTTCTTAGTTGTTCAAATGTATATATAAAAATTTTAAAAAATATCTTTTTTCATATCGTCCATGTGCAAAATTTTTAAAGGCTTAGCAACCTACATCAAGCAGCAACTGAGTACAAAGGTCATAACTAGAAGAGATAAGTGTTTGCTTTACTTCTTTATTTACTGTTCTATGTTTTAGTAAAAAATATATTTAAGAACCTATTTCAAAATAGCAATAATCTATATACATATATAATGTAAAATAATTGAAATGTGACTGTATTTTACAAAATAGTAGTCTACTAAAACACAGCCTAGACAAGTTACTTTGCACAGACCATAGGTTAGTTTTATGTTATTTGATACAGTAATATGAGGGCACATGAGCCCCGTCATTGTAACTTCTGTATTGTTAGCCAGGCACAGGTGAAAGAATATAATAAAAATAATAAATATATATAAATGTATAATGTCATGAGATTTAAGCTATTTTGTCTAAACGTTTATGTTTTTGTGTTATAATATGTGTTCATTCTAGAATGAAAGAGGCATAATTTATGTTTATTTTGTAATTTTTTATGGTGGTTGCAAGTTCAAATCTACCGAACCCGTACAGAGATTAATTACTGAAAATAACAGATAAAATATAAAGTTTTTTCTTAAGAAATGTTTGATAACTATACAGACATTATAAAGATTTTGCATGTGAAATTTCAAAATGAAAATGACTTTGCATGATAGATAGGCAAGATGTGAAAAAAAAAAAAAGGCATGAGAGAAACCTTATAAAAGAAAGGATGTGATAGGTCAGCATTGTAAGTGGGTCTGATTTTCTAGTTTATAGCTTCATAAACAAATGAGGTTGAAGGCTATAATTATGCTTTGCCTAAGTAATATCCTTATTATAACGATTGACTTACATTAAATTCCGTATTTTTTGAGAGGTGGTAAATGAATTAGAGAAAAGGGAAGACGTAGATAACAAATGTCACAATTCTCATACTGGGAGAGATTGAGGTTTTTTAAAACATTTCTTTATAAAATTAAGAACTTAAACTTAATTAATATTAAAATTTTATTCATTAACTATGTTTTGATCCCAGATTTATTTGCATACAATGATAATAAAGTAGTTTAAATTTTGAATGTAACTCTTTAAAAGGTTGTGACACGCACACTTTGACCTACCGGTAGCACAAGGGTTAATACTATGATTGAAAATAATGTTGTCTAAATTTTACATTCTACAGAATATTAATCACTTTATTAAGTCATTAATATGTCTAACTTCTACTTCAATAAAATGCAAATTTTTTTTAAATGCATAATAAAGTATTTTTTTAAATAAATTTTATTTCATTCTCTCTTTCTTTCCTTTACCATTCCACATAAAGTGTTACAAATATTCATAAAGTTCTTACAGTAACTGAGTACACCTACAATTTGTAAGATTTGCATAGGCTCTGTGAAAAAAATATTATTTCAGATATTTCTGCAGGAAAATTAATATATGACTTAGTGGGCAAATTTTTTTTTGGAAGTTTGTAATAAGTTGTGATGTTTGTTTAAATACAAATCTCTTAATTTTCATTCTAATGTAAAGTTGAAAATCATTATTTAAATAATTCAATTCATTAGAAACTTAATATTAATGAAACAATTAGTGTGCAAAAAGGTAATTTTTAAACTATATACAGACTTATTTAGAATTCATGCCTTTGCTATATTTAGTTTTTCTGATTCCAACAGTAATTTGTTTGGGATAAATGGCTTACAGTCAGACAATTCCCACAATCTTGATATTGGAAACCTTATCAAAAAAGCACTAAGACAAAGTTTTACAATCAAATTTATGAAGTCCAGGTAAGAGTATTAACACCATGCATACAACAACATACAAAAATATTTATTTCAAGTTGATACCTTTTCATCATCAGAATCTTCTTTCTCATCATCATCATCTAGGCCATCAGCATTGCTCTGGGTTTCTGAATCATTTAAGGATCTCTCTAGAAGAATACAAGGAAAAAATTAAAAGAGAAAAATATCTCAGAAACATTCTCACCTAATAATGCTCATATTTTATCTTCAAAAACCTATTTTTCTCATTAACTTAGAATTCAAAGGTTTAATATAAATGGTGCTGAAAAATACCAGTTATCTTTTACAGTCCATTAAGATGTCCAAGATAAACATATCATATATTCCAAATTTTTAGAACTGCTGACAGCTTCTCTTCATGGTTTACACCAAAGGTAAAGTCCATTATTATAGGTTAGCACTTAAATGATTAATTTTAGAACAATTGCATTAATGACTTCTTTTGAAAGCATCTATATTAACTCATTCTGGATTTAAGGCTCAAATAATGATTACTTTCTTTGTTGTTTATAAACCTACAAATGTGTTTATTGACTGTGGAATCAATCTTTGCCATCAATCCCACTTGAACAGTTCTGTCTATTTTAGAATTAATCTTTAACGAGTTCTAATTCATTTTATTTCATAAAGTATTCCATACATTAACTGCTTTTCTAATGAGATGTTCTAGATTTCTTTTGTATATTGTCTGGAATGAAATCCTTCATTAACTCATTCAGCACAGGCTCAGTCCCTGGGACAGACCACGTAACCATTTTGTGTTTGTTATAGTTTTCATGCTATAACTCTCGCAACCACCATAAAAATTAGGAAATAAATATAAATTATGCCTCTTTCATTCTAGAATGAACACAAATTATAACACAAAAACATAAATGTTTAGACTAAATAGCTTAAATCTCATAATATTATTAATTTACATATATTTATTATTTTATTATATTGACCTTTCAGCCATGCCTGGCTAACAATACAAAAGTTACAATG
>NW_013668004.1:77244-101635 GCF_000517525.1 Limulus polyphemus | reverse complement strand
AACCTACTTCATTGAAATCTTGGTTCAAAAGAAAGAAATGGCACTAGTCATGTTAGAAAGGCTGAGAAAACCACTAGGAGGACATTCTGAGCTTCCAATTGGTTATTCATGTCATATATAGAAGTAAGTGTATATAAGGGTGCATTTCCAAAAACAGAAAGAGGTGGACAGGGTGCCACTGTGTTTGATTTATTACATGAGCAATATCTCAGCAAATTGAAAAGATAAGAGGCTCTTGTTTTATATTCTAGCTTGTCAATATCGATAATTTGAGTTTCTAATTTGTTTGAAACTACAGACTTAGTACTTTGACTTGACAAACATCTAATTTCAACCAGTGCTGCATTCAACATACCACATGACATGCAAAAATCTATGTTTATCTGTGTTTTTTAATATTTGCGTTTAAATTAAGAAATTGAATAATATATATAGTACTAAAATTTTAATTATAATTATTATTACAGTTTGATACTAAACTTACTGACATAAATTCATGAAATAGTAGTTCTATAAAAGTTTGAATGCCAGTCAACAAACGAGATGACATGGCCTTTCACCCCTGACCTGTCACGAAAGGGTTAATGAGTTACATTTACTTATCACTAAACAACTTGCAAGAAAAGTATAAAACTATATACAGTTTTAAACAGCACACCAATCATGAAAGTGGTATTTTTTCCATATTTTTCATTTTCTGAAAGTAGTTGTTCTCTGAAAAACTGTCTCACAAGTGAATTTTAAGTGAAAAATAATACCCGTAACTTGTACAAATTACCAAAAAAAGTTAGAAATTTGCATGATGATTATTTTGTCATCAATATTTTGTGACTATCAAGCAATAAATAATTTGTAAAGTTCCAGAATTTTGCTATTATGTTCATTAATTGTTGATTCAAAATGTGGAAAATCTTCTGCTACATAAGACTTAATTTCATTAGCCCTTCACTCATTAAATAAGTATTAATTTGATATTTGTTCTCACTAACTATATTTACTTTAATCTTAATTGCACAACATATGCTTTCAAAATTAATGTAGAACCAGGATCACTTCAAGTCCCTTTGCAGCCACAGACTCAGTAGGCATTCTGGTCATGTCAAATGTTCCGAGTTTTGTTTCAGTTCAGACTTAAGGTATAATTCTATAAGATATCTATATATCTTTTCATTTATTGTAATATTTCTGTAGAACAGAAAGCAATTATCAATTCAATCTGTTTAGCTACCAAAGAACATTTTAATGAGTTATTAACTTTAAAAACTTATATGTTTCATGTGCAATTATTTTATTTAACTTATGCATAAGCACTGATAGCCTGCATAACATATCTTAACAGCTATATTATTAAATATTACAGACCACACTATGGCAACCATGAACCAACTACATCACATATCAGGCAAGTGGTACATTTGAGAGCCATCTCAAAAGAACATGTAGAAACATTCTATGATGGGTAAACTGTTATAAATAATGTACATGGAGAACATCTAACAAGTGATTCAGAAATGATAAAGCCAAATAATTGGAAAGGAGAATTAACCAAGTGAAGAACACATATCTGTCAATTATATACATGATCAAGTAAAGAACACGAGTGAGAAATAGAACACTGCTATCAATTGGCAAAGAACACATAAATGGTGTAATTTGAGATGAAAAAAATATTCTTAAACTTCTGTAATTAAAATGTTGTGTTCAATCTATAAAAACATGTTGGTATATTGAATTGTGTAAGAAACTTTTCAACATCTTTTGTTAATGGGATATCTATGCAAAGTGCATGAAAAGATCAAATATAAAAACCTGACATGCATCAAAAAGGATGTTGCTTCCAGAAGAAGAAGAAGAAAAAAAAAACACCATCTGGTTGTTCTGTAAGATCACCACAATTGCAAGAGAAGGAAAAGTGGCCAAACTGAAATCAATTACAGGACGGCAAAGGAAGAAATTCTATTTGCAAAATTTCCTAGGTATGAAAAATACTCAATGATTATATTATTATTGCATTTAAGGTTACAAATAATTGTGACTGTTAGAAAACCTTTGTATTATGTTGAAGTACTGTTTGAGGCAGAACCATGTTTGCATTTTTTAATTCTAAGTATTTTCCATTAAAACTTTGAAGTATGTGTGCTTGTGGGAATGGAATGCTACAATTAAAAATTTTCCCAAATTCTATTTTAGCTTGAAAAAGATGTATGGTGTAAACCTCAGAACAATGTACAATGAGGTTGTGTGTGAACAATTTCATAGAGGATATTAAAGCAAGTTTTCACATAAATGTTCTTATTGGTGGATTCTGCAACACAAGCATAACTGAAAGAGATTAGTTTTTTTTACTTGTGTAAAGAAGGGCTCATAAGAAACTTTTTTTAAAAATTGTAAATGAAGAAGATGCACCTGTAGAATGTCTTAAATGCAAACTTTTGGAAACAAACATTTATTAAGTATGATATTGATTTGAATGAATAAAAGGCCTATTAGCTGATAGGGCTTATGTAAATTTTAGTATGGAAGGCCTTGCATCCTTTATAAAATCAAGGATGAATCTGGAGGCCTAAATTGCAATTGGCTTGTTGCCATTTACTGTTTTATTTATTGTTCTGAACTTGTAGCTAAGAACAGTTTTGAAAACATGTACTGAAAATGCAACTGAATTTCTTTGAAGATGTACTATTTGCACTCTCATCACAGGCCTCAGAGACTGAGACAAACTAAGAACCTTGCACATATTATAGATGCCCAAGTGAAGATACCTCAAAAGACACATGGAACATGATGGCTTCAACATAAACAAAATGTTCTTTCAGTATTCACTGGATCCTACATCATTACGGTGTCACATTCTAGTTACTACATGGATATCAAATGTCTATATTTTGAAATAGTGGCCTTGACCTTTTAAACACAAAATCAATGGGATTCTATCTCATCCACAAAGGAAGTACCCTGTGAAATGTTATTAAAATCTGCTGTTTATAACTCTAGTGACTGTACAGAAAGCATATATCTACAGAGAGATGGACAAAGAACCCCACTCTTATAACCATTGAAAACCTTTTTTGGATGGAAAATAATAAATGCTATTTAATGTACTTATGTTTTTTAACTCTGGAATCACATAATAGGGTCACCTGCAACCCCCACACAAGATAAACTTCCTTATGCAACTGCGCATTATGACCATGTAGGCTTGCCCTTGGGTACATCTTCAACATATTTCAAGCGATTCTTGAGACAGTATTGTTCTGTGTAATACTCTTAAGATTTTGTTGTGTGTACTTTGGGTCACATATGATCCCACGTTGTGGTCTGTGTTAGAGAAATTACAAAGGGCATTTACTTTTTGCTAACATTTAACTGCTTTTCTTTGGTAGGAGGGCATAATAGAAATGACATCTACAAGTCATGAATTGAATCCTGATGAAATTAGGTGTGGTTTGGGAACTCATGTTTTGTTCATGAAAGCTAATTTTCAACGAGAAGTTCCAATGTCTCGTTACTTTTTGTTATTGAAGAAAATAAATTTTTTAGGTTCATTATTAACTTCTCAATATAATTACCTCTAATCATTCAGTACTTTTATAATTTCTAAATACATTGATGAGTGATATTTCAAGCAAACTTGTAGCCGCATTAGTAAGTATAACGGAGGATTGCAAAAGACCCCATGTTGTGGTTAATGTTCAGATTATCCCACGATGTGGTTCTAGGACTAAAAATATTTTGATTTTCTTTATTTTGTCAGTGTCTACCAATTATATGACATCCCATAGTTTGGTGCTACAGATTGATTCATGACAAACCAAGGTAAAAAAAAAACAAAACATGAAACAGCAAAAGAAGAGCAAATATGATTGCTTTGAGACACCAATGTAGAACTATGAAACTTTTCTTGCTGTGTAAAAACTTACTCGCAGCTCTTTTCGATATTGGTGTCTTCTTTCCAGGTGTCCCTTCAGCAGAAACTTCAAACAAGTGGGAATCTGGATCTAGCCCTTCTTCCTGCAAGCACTAAAAAATATGGTATTTATCAATTCAAAAATAAAAAAATGTAAAATATAAGGCTTGTTTGTTGTCAGAGAAAAATGTTGTTTTACATGTATTTTGAAAACAATACTTTTAGCCTGCAGTTTTTTCATTAAGTTGACTACAGTTAAATCAGGTAATGAGATCAAATTATTTCAAAATTTTAACATATTGATTATTTTCAATATTTGAGCAAACCTTTACTGAACTTCATTCACAACAAAGTCATTAAATAGTTTAATCTTCTTATTTTCTAAAAATGTTGTTGATAAGAGCCCCTAAAATATTTTTTTCTAGAAAATTTTTAGATTGACAATGTATTTTAAGCTTTGGAAATCTAGGCCCAGATTTCTTATTAAGTTTTATTTTAAAAATTTAATATGTAGAATATTTCAATGTTCTACTGTATACTAATACTCTAGTTTTTGTTTAATTACTTTTTACATGGGCACATGGAATCTGATTTTGAATGTTTTTTACTTTTTATTAACCAGAAGTAATTTAGAAAGAATGGCATGCAGTTATCTTCAATGTTCCCTCCATGTACGGAATAAATTTTTTCATGTGCACCAGTATCAAGGCAATGTGCGCTACCAGTTTTTTTTTGTTTTTTTTTTTTTGGGGGGGGGGGGTATTTTTAGATTCTCAATCCTGTTGGATCACTAGGCCTCTCTGCAATGTTACCAGTTGGTTATTTGGGCTTTAGGCCTATCAACTGCCCAGCTCATTAAGGCTGTCAATGTGTTGAGACTCCTCACATTATGAGGATGTGTGCAGCCACACAGCTTAGAGGGAACACTGGTTACCTTCCACATTCTTGTACGTAACTATGTTAATGAACTTCAAGTAAAATAAATATGTCACTAGTGTGAAAGACTTCTTAAAAATGGATGCTTTTTTGCAATAAATGGAATGGATACCATATGAAAATGCTTATGTAACTGGATTTACTTTTCTGTGACTTACTTAATTTTACCTTATACATATCATAAATGATAACTGGTCCTCCATTCCAACCCATAAAGGCTAGAGGTTCAAGGTCTGTCTGGGAACCAGAAGCCAGAGGGATCTATGTATTCTCTGGCACATTTTAGGCTATCTTGGGACACTAAATATTCATATTATTTACTGTTAGGATGATCAGTAAACAGTAGTTTTACTTATTTAACTAATGGTTAAAATTATATACTACTTAAAATACAAACTAGTAATTTCATGATACATTAATAAGGATAATACATAGAGATGTTTATAATTGTAACAATTAGATCAGCTACGTATACACTGATTATTTCATTAAGTCCTTCAGGCCAAATTACTGACCAATCATTTACAAACTGAATTTTTTTAAAGGTAAATACAGAACATTATGTATGTTCATGCATGAGCCCCTGCCTATCTTACAACTTTTTTTCTTCTAGTCCTTCTCAATAAGAAATCATGCCCAATTTACCTTACAAGACAGAAATTAATGTCAGAAACTATGATATGTGATATGTTCATTAGTAATAAAAAAAGAAAAAAAAGTAACATTAAAACTTTGTCATATACCTCTTGTTGCTGTTATGTCATTATTAAATAACTGTTGATGGTTGGATTACAGCATTTTAAGCCACACACCAGGCCTATTCAATGTTACTCTTATAGATCCCTAACTACTACTACATTTTGAAATTTATTCTGAATATGTTTCAAATAAAGCGCTAGGCTGATAATAAGTTCAGTATTGACATATCAAAAAAATTTGATAGCAGGGGCTATATTCACATAACTTGGAGACACAAGACCTTATTGATTCTAGTACTAACACAGCATCTATAGAGGAAAATATTATTAATATTTAAGGTACTTCAATCAAATACGTTGAATCCATAAATTACTATGCTTTACATCATATTCTTTCAAAAATTAAAATTTCGCAAATATTACACTAGTTTTTTCATTACCAAGACAATTCAAATCTTAATAACTAAAACATTATCTAACAACCAAAAGTAGTAAGCATAATGGTACTGTTTGTAAGTTTATGAAAAGGTATACACAGCTGTGTATTTATTTATTTTACTGTAGATTTTTAAGTGAATCATGCAGTTTTTCAGAAAGAAATGTAGTATCACAAGTACTTTCATGTTTTCATTCCCATTTTGATATAATAAAATACTCAGGGACTGTATAATTAGCTGAACCAAAGTAAACAAGTCTTAGATGTTATTTTTTATTAACTCGTTCCAATACTTTGCTTTTTGTTTCAGGGCTTGTACTTAACTTTTTTTTTTTGGTAGCCAGCTGTACAACCTAGACATGTCTTTTGGGCAAACAGGTAGCAGTTTAGGTGTACAATCTATTTTTTCCCCTTATTTTGTAACAAAGCAACCCATAAAAAAATTAATCCAGGGGACAAAATAACCGGGTTTGCATCACAATTTGTGAATCAATACAACCCAGTTGCAACTTACTTTCCTCTTTGCTTAGCATAATAAGATGCGAATCATTCATTACTCTTTTTATGTTGTCTTTGAGACCTCCAACAAAGTAGTGAAAGTGCCATAACATTTCAGTTTGATATACCAAAACTGATGTTCATTCCTGAGAATTTCCTGCCAAATGGCATATAAGAGTATTTTCACACTTGTCATGCACATATCACAAACACTTTGTACTAATCTGTTCATTATGTTTGGAATGCACCCCCAGCCTAGCCAACTAGACTATGTACATATTCTATACGCATTACACATTTAGGATTGAGCCCATTACAAACTCTCTCAATACGGGTTTGTATATAGTTTTAATACTATAAATTTAAATACAGAATGTGTATCTTCACAAAATTTGGCAGATATTTAGTAAACATTAGTCATTTGTACACAAATTTGGTGGCCAATGACGAATGAACCACCATTAATTTTGAGCCATTCTGTTTGTAATTTCAAGCATACTAAAATGACTTTTTTTTTCACAGCTGTGGAAAATCAAGAGGTAGAAAAAATGTCAGTAAAGGAATCATCTCTTATTATCAATAAGTTGAGCTAAACAATTTTACTGATCTGCATTAAAAAGGTAGAATATGATAAAAAGATGAAATCGACATGTGAAGAGGTACGTGTACTGAGTTTAGCCTTGATAAGATCATCTGAATATCTGTTTCTTTTATACATATAAATATATGTTAAATATTCCAAAAACAAGTGCAAGCAGTTAAAGAAAAGTTTATGTGTTATATAAATATATTTTAGTTTGCAATATGTTACATAGGTTAATCAAAAATATGCAAAAACCACTAGTGTAAAGATCACCTCCAATGTCTTATATCTACATCAATTACTGAAAAACACCAAAATATATATTTATAAGAATAAAACTGTAGCAGGCCAAGTTTCAATAACCATACTCAGTTCCTAAATAATAAGTACCATTAAGATCTATAAGAAAAAAAATAAATCAAACAGCCCATTTGTTCAACAAACCCTTATTATTATTATACAATAATTAATTTCCCAAGAATATCCAAGCAGTGGGGGCTAATACACAAATGTAAAGCCATTAAATAATATAAAAAAAAGCATTTGTGTGAAATTTTTTTTATAGTTTATACAAAAAGGCAGTAACATCATAAAAGTTTCATTTATACTTTAGTATGAGTTATAGTCACTTCCCACTCGTATTTAGTAATACTAGTAATCATTCCTTAATCAATATCTTTTGCACAATCTTACTTGATACTTTGGTCTGCTATAGTTTTGTATTCCTAAATATGTTAAATACTAAAATAGTTGTTTCTCAGTAAGTAGTTTTTTAAATCTGCTGCTTCCTCTTATTACTAACTTTTACTAAAATAAGTGTCTTGATGATTCTTCTCACTAATCTGTGAGACTGCACTAACCTAATGGCAGCATTATTCCAACAAGAAAATCCATCATGTGAACCTTTTTTAAAATTAAATTTAGGTCTTTACAGTTTACGACCCTGTAATTGTAAGTGTAATGATCGATATTTCATTATTTGTAAATACACTATACAGAAATATTGCTATATTTTGGGCATAAGTTCACGCTACAGCCTACTGAAACAAAGCAATAAAAATATAATTATATAGTGGCACTGATATATGATTTATATCATCAACTTTTTCATACGACCAAGTCTTATAACTACGCTAATTATGAATGCCAGTTTAACATTTTAGGGTGGGCCTAACCTTTGTCAGCCGTTCTATCAAAGCTGCTTTAACACCAGTTTTATCAAGACCTCTTTTCTCTAGTTCAGCACGAAGATCTACAACACGGAGATCAGTTATTTTTTTCTTTGTAGTACTTCCTGCATCTTGATCTTGATGAGTTGCCATAGCGTTTTACACTGTGCTTGTGAATGTTAGAACTTGAAAATCTCAAATCCTACAAGTTCTTATTTGCTTCGACAAAATGGCGTAACGACTATATAAGAAAACCGATTTCTGGATAACTATCGAAAATATGTACAGATGTCGCGAGCGCTGAATTTGTTATATATAAATAAAAATATAATTAATCAACTAATATTAGTATGAATATCTCCATTTTTTCCAAACTTCTGTGTAAATACAAAGAAAGAGAGAGAGGGAGAAACTAATGTTCAATGTGATTCTCGGTAAGCTTCAATTATATATCAAATCCATATCCGTGAGCATGGTTTCTCAAATTGAGACACTTGGAGTGTATAGATTTATTTTTCAACCTAACAGATTTGAAAAGTTTAAAAGGACTTTGTAATTTCTTTGACATTGATTGAGTAGACAGATTACATAACCCGAAGAAATGTAGGATTATTCATAGAAATATTGGTATTCTCAACTGTGCCGCACTTTATACGACACGTGGGCTAAGCGCTCAAGTTAAAGCAAAGCCTGAATTTTAAATTATGTAATATATAAAGTTTGGAGATGGTTTGAATAATTAAGAAAGAAACTTCATTACAAGTTTAACATAGTAACAAATTTAAAACGTTTAGACAAGGTTTTGTCACCATCATAACAAAATATTGTCGAAACTATGTCACATCTAGTCTGTCCACGTGAGGAATGCTTTGATGCTTCACGTTCAATGAGAATGACCGGTCATGTGAAAAAAAAATTGCTAGATGTTTTCGTTTTCATCAGTTGAAGATAACTAACGCGGTGGAAGTGATCATTCTGCATAGGTTAAGCAAATACACACTGCGATTGTGTTTGTGAATTAATAAAGACTGTCTATTTGTACTTTCTTTAATAAACTCAGTTACTCAGAGATTAAGCATTACTTCATAATAAATATATTATAGAACCTCCTGTTATTAAATAGAATTAAATTAAATCTAATTGCAATTAAATAACTCATCTGTAATGTTGCACGTTGTGCATTGATGGCAACAGCAGTTTCTCTAATGGTAAGACAAGTAGTGCCTCAACACCACCACATCTTTTAAGTTTGAATGGGAATGATCAGTTACGTGGGTAGTACTAGTTTATTTGTGTTAGATTGTGTAAATTAGTATTACTAAATTAAGTAAGTAATGTTAGGTTTAAATAGTGTAGTATAAAATTTCGACCAATATAGTTAGGAGAAAAACAGTTTACCATCTAGAAAAAGCAACTGGCTAGCATCCTAAACAAGTACTCACACAGTGTTAGTGATTTAATAAAGATTGTTTATTTGTGTGTTATATCATTTCAAGTCTCTTTTTTCGTTCTTACTAACTTATATATTAGAAATTAAAAACTATTCTGTAATAGACATTTTGTTGAATTTCTCGTTAATCAGTGAACCTATTCCATTAATATAAGTAGGATCAGTTTGATTTGAATATACTTAGTACAATACATGAGCCTAGTACCTTATAGGTACTCGATGGTTGAGCAAGTTCTGACCTATGTTATTTTATAAATCTGATAATAGTTAATCAAAATATGTGTGATAGCCATCCAGCTCTGGTAGCTTTTTACCAGAAACCTGATATCATTGTTTTGGTTATACTGCAGCCTCGGGTGACAATTGAATACATTATGCAGATATACTAAAGGTTTTCTCACCACCTTATTTAACACAAAACGATTCAAAGTTTTTTGTACATTCAAGCTTATGTAATTTTAACTATAGAATGCTGGTTAAGGAAGTAGCTATGCCTTTTGCCCTAATTACCTATTGAATTGGACTATTCATCTAGAGTATCACGTTCATCTTCTCGTGAAAGAGATATCTGTAAAGTTTAACCTTATGTGTGAAAGTAGACAGTAATATTTTCCTCTGATAGACAAAGTGATACTCCAAGATTACACATCTGGTATTCTTTAATGAGACTGACCAATAGTGACAAAAGAAGTTCAGAAGCTCTGGGAAAGAAAAGCATCAATGTTCTGTATATATGTAATGTTCTCACTCTTTACAGAGATTCAGAGAAATTAACTTCTCCCAACACTCCAGTAAAGACGTCATTCTTCATTAACACTCGTCAAATCAGTGCACTTGGCAATACTACAACAACACCCAGTGCACAAAATTAAAATATGGAACAAACCACATGTCAGATATACTGATACTACCAAAGTGTTTGCCACATTGGTGTCTGATATCTTTGAATCTCTACTGGGTTTACGTTAATTTACTGAGAATGCCTTTGGAAGTCGTGGCAAGACCACCAATCTCAAAGTACTGAAATTAGACAAGATACAGCACGATACAGTAAGACATCTTGGAAAACATTGTTTTCTTTCACCTCAAGACTATGTAAAAACCTCAAACTGTTCACTTGTCTGTTATAAAACTCGAAGCTTAACACAGCACAAGTAACGTTAGTAAATTGAAATGTAGACTCTGCTGTGCTAATTCCATCCTAAAAACCCTTCCACTGATTACCTCTACAATCATTGTTAGAATATTATTTTCCAGGCTGCCTTCAAAATTTAAACCTACAACCTAGATCCATCTCGTCATGGTTGAAATAGAGAAATGATTGCCATGAATACAAGTCTTATAATATATTGGATGGAGGGAGCATCAAGTGCAAATGCTGTAAGTCATGTGAGGTTGTTACCTGTACATTATTCGTAAGAAATGTTAGATATACAGACTTGTGCAAATTGCGGACATGTAGAAACTGGTCAGGCAACATTATAATACAAGTGTCAGGCAGAATAAATGTGTTACAGTAAGTAATATTGATGCTGACTGAAAGCAAGTATCCATTGATTGTATGATAAATGATTTTTGGAATTTCATATTCAAGTTTATTTAGTCATGGAAATACCTTAGCCATTGATATATATATATATATATATGTGCATAAAATGGCCGTATCATATCAGTGCTTTGTAATAATGTTGTGATTGAACTTTGAAAAGATGAAAAGGACAATGAAGACCAGAATCTTTGCTTTATGTTTTGGTAAAAACATTTACAAAATCAAAATGTCATTTTGTTAAAAGTTCTCATGGTGTTTCAATATATTATTTTATTCACACCAAGATTAACAAAAATTGAAACATAGAAGCGTTTAATTCATTATACTGTATTCCTATACCTTCTTTTATGCCTTGCCATAGGATCTTACTGAAATTCCACATGTGTTGAGATGAAGCATATTAAACTTCGTCCAGTGTATGAATATCACACCCCTCAACAACAGGGGACTTTAACCAGCATTAATTTTAAAAAAGGTTCACATGATGGATTTTCTTGTTGGAATAATGCTGCCATTAGGCTAGTGCAGTCTCACAGATTAGTGAGAAGAAGCATCAAAGTTAGTAACAAGAGGAACCAGTAGATTTAAAAAAAATACTTACTGAGAAACAACTATTTTAGTATTTAACATATTTAGGAATACAAACTATAGCAGACCAAAGTATCAAGTAAGATTGTACAAAAGGAGATTGTTGTGACACAGATGATCAGGAAAACCTAGTGAAACGCCTATTAAAACTCATGTTCCTAATTACAATTCGATAGCCTAGACATTGCTCTCACTATTGCTGGCAAAAAACTCTAGGTCGAAGAGAGTGCTTCTCCTAGTCGTTGTCACATTCTCAGATCTAGTCCTCACTTTAACAGTGGTTTCTTCCTCTCTGCTTTAAGTTCTGTGTAGTCTACGAATGTATCCTTCCGTTATTATGATTATTCTGTTTTACAGATACCAGAAAGTCAAACAGAAAAAAAAACACATTAAAAATCACCTTTGCAATAAAGAATCCTTTTTTTAAAGGTACAAAAAATGTTACTTTTTAACTAGTCTATGAAACCAAGGTCCACTCTTATCCAGCAAATAAGTTTAAAAGTATTCACAAAATATAGGTTCCAAAGGCATTCCTCAATAGAGGAGAGTTGTAGTAGTTTTGAGTAATCCAAATATCTCGACGTTAACTAGAATAGTTTCTGTGGGGCACCAAGGCACTTGCTAATAACTCAAAGATATACAGTCAAGGACAGAAACAAACACAAGTGAACAAATAAGTAACCTTTATTCACAATAAAATTAATACTATAAAACGGAATGACTTTAGGGACAAAATCTTCTTCATCTGAGTTTAAAATTAATTTCAAATGAGCTATTGGTTCAGTTATCACAGCGTTTTCATTATATTAACTTTAGTGTCTAAGCTTCCATTGAGGCACAATACTGCTATAAAAGAAGATACAGTTTCTTTTATCGTATCTGATATATATTATATTTTCAAAACCTTTGGTGTCTGGCAGATGTTTTCAATTAATTGTTGTTAAATATATGAGATAAGACAATGTGATTTTGTAAAATTGTATGATTTTTTTAAACCTATTTTGGTTTTTCCTATACAACCTAGTTTTGGAAAAAAGGACTTACAGGTAAATCGTTATTTTTGCCCTTAATCACTTTGTAATGTGGTGATTAGGGACACTTTACAAATAAAAGAATTCTGGACCCCATGATTGTGTTAGTTTTGGATAGCATTGATTTTTTTTCAAATAGTGACAAGATAGATTCACTGAAAAAAGGAAGATTTGTCAAGATATACACTGGGGAATAATCTTATATCTTCTGACTTGTTTGTGAGAAATAAAGAGAGACTAGATACAAATGTTTTATTAAAAACAACATAGCGCAATTATGCATTTTACCTACCACAATGGACAATTAGGTTTGAAAATTTTCTAGAGATAAGATCATAAACAAAACTACTCTTGTGAACTCCTATTTTAACCTGAACAAATCTCACATTACTTACTAATATCTTTAACACTAGACTTATCCAGAGTGACTAGCGCTCCTCGCGTGACTGGTCATTCCAAGTGAAACATGAGAGAGTTCATTGCCTCAAAAAATCACCTGTATAACTATATAACTTCACATACTATGAGTAACCTGGCAGATGTCTTTCACGTGAAAATAAAAAAGGCGTAAATGATACAGAAAAGTAGATAGCTAAAGCAAAATTAATTTCATGACTTTTTTACTATTCTGTTATGCAGAAACTGTACATACCTGTACTGATAAAAAATTTGAAAATTCTTATATTAATTAATACAAGAAGGTATAAAACACATGATATATATCATGCTTATATCTGTATGATGTTCCTTTGATATGCATTTGGACTGCAGTATTGAGCTACGATTGTTTCATCTATCCATTAACTTGTCTTCAAGCCATATCTTGAGAATTGAGAGCCAAATATTCTAAATAACATTTATAAGAGAGAAAACTCCAAACTCATATCAATTTGTATAAGTATCTGTATCACCCTTTGAGACAGGCTAGCCCCTCTCCAGATGGAAGAAACACGAGATCAAAGTGATATGAATTTATAACCATTCAAGTATGCAGACTTTACCTGAGTGGAAGGATTAGTACATATTTGTAACCTTTCGATATTCAATTAAAGAGTTTTGGCATGTTTAAGTAAAACTAAATTAACTCTTGAGCTATACTAGATAGGTCTTCTTAATAGCTGGAAATTCAATTATAATACTAATTATGGAGTAATACTTAAAGTATTAATGATTGGATCACTGTTAAGTGAAATAAAGAGATTGGACACCAAATTAAACACAAAAGATGTCACAAACAAAGAAATAATACATAATCTAAAACTATTTAACATGAAACTTAATATTTTAAGCTCTTTAACATTGACCACCTACACCATTTAGAAGGAGTAGTCTTACATTTTCGGCAAAAAACAACACAAAATGAAACCCATCAATAGTGATTATTAAACAAATTCAAAACTTAACATAACTACAAAATGAATACCATTAACTAGGAGGCATTACACACACAAGGAAAAACTTTAACTACGACATTTCAATAATCAAACTGTAGAAGAAAATCAAAATATAAAAAATTGAATGAAATCTTTCCTGATAAATATTAAATTTATGTTCATAAATGAATAAGCGTTAAACAACTCACCCAAATGGATCAAGAACAATGACACAAGGTAAATACCCATTTAATGAAGAAAATAATAAAACAATGCCCTTTAACAATGAAATACAGAAGAAAACTTTTCAAGAATGAAATACTCTTCAAAACATAAAATAACCTTGAATAATAATAAAAAACGCAAAATAACCCTCAACATAAAAAAACTACACATTAATAAGAGTTCTTAAATCGACGCATATAAAATTAACTATTTAATATAGATAAGAAATAACAAAAACGAAAAACACATAAATATATACAATATCTAAAATTCTTCATAAATTCCAATACACACAAACTATATATATATACCTAACTTATTTGAGCCCTGATGACAGATCTTCTAAAATGGATGTAGGTTTTCAGTTGGATGCCACCAAATCATTGTTTTGACCCAGGGAATGGCCCATTTGGTCTGATATAGTGTTCTTCATAGTATTTAACCTCTTCCTCTAACTGGTAAGTGATATTGAGGCACCATTGAGTCGATCACCTTCCTTGTTGTATACAAAGCTTAGACTTCTGTTCATTTGACAGCCACTTCTTGGCAATGCCACTTTATGGTTTGGACTTGTATCATTGTCAGTGATGGTGATTGGTGGGGTCATCAGAAGGTCGACCCTCAGCTGTTGCTAAGGTAACTTTTAGAAGCTTTGAGTTTTAGGTTACTTGGACTTTGGCATCTGATTTTCATTGGACCTATGGTCCAGTAATTCTCATAATGTACTGGGTTGGCCATCGAGGTGGAGGCCCCTCATTCACCTTGAAGGCGATTTTGGTTAATGGTAGCCGGTGGTTCGATCAGTGGTGAGGACTTCTTTGCTAGTTATTCTGGTCAAGGTGGTAGTGAAGGTTGATGTAGCCACAGCTGAAGTTGATGTGGCAATTGAGTATCGAAACTGCCTTGCTCCTGACTCCCCAGCGTTCAGCCTCCCTTCGAGGTGACTTTAACCCCAGGAAATTTTTTTCAGCTTTGGGATGTAATGGTCCAACAGAAGCTGAGTACACATTCGTTACATTCTTTGATATAAGAGAGATAACAATCTTTGCAAAATTTTTGCTAAAGCTATGTCATTTGTCTGTGATATAGGTGAATTGAAGATTGTCTTTTGTTTGTTTGAAGTTAAGCACAAAGCTACACAATGGTTTATCTGTGCTCTGCCCACCACAGGTATCGAAACCCGGTTTCTAGCGTTGGAAGTCCGCAGACATACCGCTGTGCCACTGGGGGGCTTAAGGCTGTCTTCAGAAGTGCAAGTGATATCACATACACACACACACACATATATATAATTACAGAAAATCCCGCATCTAACAGGTTTGGTGTCTCCTAATGGACAAACGACATGATTGTTTTCTTCCTATAATAAATCTATGTTTTTTTTGTGTGTGTGATTTTGAAAGTACAAAAGACGATATATATATATTTAGCATTTATTTTATTTCTAGCTTTGCTTTTCATGCCTGTGTATTTTTGAATAAGGGAACAGGAACTAGTAACCAAGTTCAACCGAGATAAATCGAAACCAAATTAACCATGAGTCGTAAAAGAAGTGTAGCTTTGCTACTAACATTGATTTTTTCACCTCTTGTTTTTAATACTGTCTCTGAACATGATGCTAGAGAGGAATTTGAAATGATTCGGAAAACCGAGAAGCATTTACTAGTTCTGTTTAGTAAGTACTGAGTTTTTGTATTTAAATTTGATTGATCGAAAGTATGGGAGTCGAGAAATATTCCGATATTGCTGACACGTGTCGGAAAACGATGTTACTGTTAGTTTATCGTAAACTTTATGATATATATTTTTTGAAGGCCATCTGAAATAAGTGTCAAGGAAATTACATTTAATTATTAGCAGTAAAGTAATTATCATCAAGAAATATATATTGTATTTAAAATAACAGCAGACCAGAGCAAATTTATGTTTTTTAGTCACAACTTCAAAACAAAAGAGCTTAAATATTTATAGTTTATTCTGTATAATTAAGTTTACTTTGATTTTAAAAATATATATATTTTTCAGTTGTCAGGTAAGCATATGTTAAAAAAATTACTTCCGGTTTAATTAAAGAAGGAAGTCATTAGGATGCTCATTTTGATTTCAAGTTTAACAAATTACCCAGATATTTGTCATAAGATTCTTTACTAATAAAGTCGATTTTTTTACATAAATGAAAAGAAGCCAAGTTTGAAGCCTTGGACCTTATAAGTTATACACATATATATATATTTGTGTGTGGGTGGTGATGACTAGCTGACTTCCCTCTACTCTAGTCTTTCAATGCTAAATTGGGAGAAATTCAAACCAAACCAAACCATGCTTGTGTGTGTGTGTGTGTGTATTGTGCTTGGATAATTGTATGTTCACTCAAGCACGTTGATAAGTTTACAAATGCAAATTCAGGGTCAGATTTTGGACTATAATGGAAAGTTAAAAAAATGGATTGAAGATTGACCTGTTATATAAAAAAAGTAGAAAGCATGTGTTAGTACTAAGTGGGAAATTTTATGTTCAATGAATGAAACTAATTATTTGAGTTATACAAAAAGTGTTTTATACTTCAATAACCTTTGTTGTTTAATTACTTATATAAATGATCGAGATGTCAATATTAATTATAAATGTGATAAGAGTTTCAAAAGATCAAATGATGAAGTGCCATTTGCCCATCCAATATTCCACATAAACATTTATACCCAACAAGAGCCACAAAACCAAACTGAAATGAATATAACCCCATAAAATTTATGTACCTAATCAATAAATGTTTCAAATGATTCAAACTAACGGAATACAGTACATCATAAGACAAACCTTCAATGAGCTTATAACTCTTAACAGAGTACTGACTATAAAATGAGTGTTCATTATAAGGTTATGTAAGTTCCTATTCAGTCTGTTCTGGGGGAAAATTTCTCCTGTTTTACACTTATAAATTTCTAGTATGTTTGAAAACTTAAGCTCCTTGCAATATTCTTTCTCAATATTAGTAGTTTTTATTCCAAAACCATAATGGTTCCGAGGGAAAAAGTGATGATGATGTTCTCTGTCTGTAGACATTTACTTTTAGCACAGTAACTAGAGTTCTAAAGAACAGATTTTAAGCAAACTCTGCCCGTCACTTTCTTTAGAGCTGTAGAAAAATCATATCAATTTTGAGGTTAAAGGTCAAGGTCACTATATAGAAATAAAAATTGAAGTTTGGTTTCTGTGACAATGAAAACATGACTATAAAATATGCACATACATAAACACACCCAAATCAAACAAATAAATAAAAATCTAATGATTGGGAGATCAGCCATCCTACTGATGGTTATTTTGTTTTTAATTAGGACAGATTTTGTGATCACTGTATCTTGAAAGTAGAAGGATCTATCAAATTTTGCACTTGGTCTCAAACACTATCACAGTCATTTTATTGATATGTAGAGTAAATACTAGGGTTTTGTTCAAAGGTTCATTCATGAGCCACAAATTCAAAGATACTTTTAAACATTTGAAGTTCATCAGGCAACACTCAAATAGCATCAGAAATTGTATGGAAATTGTGAGTAAAACCAGCACAGCTGTCCTGAAAAATGGATAAATCTAGGGATTACTAATGTCTTCACTAACTGCTACCTTTACTACAGTATATTTATTTGTGGGTTCTTGATTAAACAGTATTTTTCTCAACAGCTTTCTTGCAGTAGAACTGATATAACTTTGCTTACAATATAGACAAGTTTTATAACTTTTAAAGAAACTTGTTTATAACTGTTACAATGACACTAATAGTGGAAGAGATCTGCTTGTTGTTGGATGGTCAGTCAACATAAAGTACACAAATATTTGGCTTGTTATCTATCTTGAGATATAGTAACCAATTACTTGTAATACATTTTACTTTAGAGGTTTAGATTTTCCTCAGGTCACTTTCATTGCAAAAATAATTTCGCAGTTAGCATTCAGATAAATACATATTTCAGCATTACACAAAAGTCAGCAGTGATAATTATTTCAAGAATTCTTAGTTCTTGTAAAGAGAAGAAATCCTGTATATGTTAATCAGGTGATAAATTATGCAAAGTAGTTCAGGTGGAGAAGTAATACTAGTTTCTTACTCTTTTCAGACAAATGAAATGATAAAATTTTGGGAAAGTAAAATCATCATCATCAATTCAGAATTTCTCTAGGATACTAAAACTAGAAGAACCTAAACCTTGTTTAACTTTTGCATTGCTCATTAAAGCTTATATTTGCATGTAATAATGTTTCTTAAACAATTTGTAATTACAGTAATCATGATCAGGTCTTTACTGTCAGTATTAAATTTTATTGTATTAACTTGATATTTTACGAGTATCGAAGAAATCAAGATTATTGGATGAGGACTTATACATAAAAGTGCACAGCGTAATTGCATTGATAATGAAATGACTAAATAGTGTTGAATAAAAATCTTGAGTGTGAAATTTATTTTTTACTCATGTTTGTAAACTTGTATTTTATATAATAGGTATGCCATGTTGCTCTTGTGCAGAGTGTGTGGAAGCAGAGGTACTTTTAACCTCCATTCATCCAGAACTAGATGAAGCTGTTGGTGTAAAAGTTGTGAAGTTGACAGACCAGACAGACTTGGAGAGAGAATATGGCATCACAAAAAAACCTTCACTTTTGTTTCTAAGGGAGAAAATACCATCTCTTTATGATGGTTTTTATAATTTTTAGTATTCATATTTCAGTAATGTAAAAGTTGAATTTTGTGTTACTCGACTAAGGAAGCACATTATGCTAATATAATAATAGGTAGGCAAACAATGATTTATAAGCATAAGGAAAAGTTTTATTGATGGTGGAACATACTAAATGTCTTCTTCAGGTATTATCAGTACATAAACCTTGTATTGCTTATGTACTGATCACACTTAAAGAAGATAGACCAATGTTCTGTTCCACCATCAATAAAACTCTTCCTTAAACTTATAAATGGTTGTTTGCTTATCTATTATTATCTAAATTAAACTAAACACTAGAAAACTCAAAGCTATCCCTTATTGTTTCCACTATATCTGAAGGCAACCCATTCCAAAGACCAACTGCCCTGTTAGAAAAATAAAGCTGCCTTAGCTGAAGATGACTCCTACCCTGCCAAAATTTATATTTTGTCCTTTAGTCGTACCATTCTCACCATTAAATACAAAAAATAATGAGATATCAACACTGTCAATTTTCTTAACAGTCTTAAACACCTCAGTTACATCCTCTTTAATTCTTCTTTTTCAAGATGAAACAAATTTAGAAATCTTAACCTATCCTTGTGTGACATAATAACTTTCCATCCCAGGTATCATATTTAGTAGCCTCCCTTTGAACCCTTTCCAATAACTCAGTGTCCTTTCTAAGGTAAGGAGCCCAAGAGTGAACATAGTACTCTAATTGTGACCTAATCAATGAACTATACAAAGACATTATAACCTCTTTAGACTTGTATTCAATATTTTTGTAGATACAATCTAAAATCCTATTTGCCTTGCCACTAGCATTTGCACATTGCTTGGATGGCTTAAGAGACTGATCAACTGGAACACTAAGATATTTTTCTCCATGTTGCTGCTAAGATTATTTCTATCAAAATTATACTTATAACTTTAACTTTGATATTACACATGCTTTTATTATAATTAAAAGCCATCTGCCATTTATTCGTCCAACTCACCAAATAATGCAAATTCCTTTGTAAAGCAATAGCACTCCCCTCATAGCCAGCAACATCCAAAACTTTAATGTCATCAGCAAATTTAAATAATTTATTGATCATACCTTCATCTATGTCTGAGTTATTTAGTTTTACCTGTGGTTGAGTTGTTTATTCATTATTTGATTTTATTACTGAGCAACTACCTGCAGACAGTGAAAGTAGTTTTATTCAGAACATTGTGGGTTTATGCACCTGAACTTCTAATAATTTAAAATGTGTTCAACTGTTGTTACACAGCACATTCTTACCCACATTGGTGTATAATTAAATAGACAAGCTATATATGCATCATAGAAGACTGATTTAGAAGTGGTGGTATGTCTCCATGGGATGGCAAAGCTCTTCTCACTCCATAAGACAATGCCATGTTTTCTTGACCTTTTATTTTTATCTAAATAAGGGTCTTTTGAATGTAAGGGCAAACTTTTTTTAAGCATTTAATTTCTTTAGAAAACTAAATTTAGATTATGCATTATGGGACATTAGGGAGCCTTTAGCCTCTTAATCAAGAATGTCTTGACTCCCAACTTCCTTCAACAAACAGAAAACTAATTGTTAAAACAAAACTGATCTTCCAAATATCCACCAACTCTTTTCATGAATTCCCTTTAAGTTGCAACCTCTACCATTTTAGATAGCAGTTTTTTCTACAGGTTTACCACTATTGCAGAAATAAAACTCCTAATCTTTATCTATCCCCAAATCATAACCCAACAGTCCCTGGAATCATCCTAATAGCCTTCATTTGAACCCTCTCCAATTACTTGATGTTTTTTCTAGGGACTGAATCTGAACATTAGTGGACAATAAGTCTTTGTTGTAATGTGTGCTGGACTACAAATTTTAATTTTGTTTTTGATGTATTAATTTTGGTATATCACATTTTTAGAAACAATATTTACTTTTTGTAGGCGAGTTTGAAACCAATGCACTTTTTCACTGGATTGGTGCTAACAGAAACCCTGCCGTGAAATATCTTGATGACACAAGTTTTGAACATCTGACCCAGGCTTCTACAGGAGCAACAACAGGAGACTGGCTGGCTGTTTTGTAAGTACATATAATCTAATAGTAAACAAACTTTTACAAAGAAATCTGTCATTATTTTGAGTTTATGTTCCACCAATCAACTGTTGACAAGACCTTTAACTTAAAAATTCTGAAGTACAACATACAATTTACATCAAAAGTACATTTAAAATTTCACTTAAAAGCATTCTAACCATAAGATCGTGGCACGGGTGTATGTATACATCTATATAAATATATATATAAGTACTGTGCACAGCAGTGCCATATTTATTCTAACAATAATGTTATACATTTAATGTGGAAGTTGATTATACAAATTCTGCTCAGTCAGTCAATAGTTACATATGATGGGTTTTGTCCATTGGGATAATGGTGTATCATTTGGCAAATGACAGTCTATGTGTGGCAGTGGAGGAATTTAAGTGATACAAATATAAATTAACATTTGTTAACATCAGTTTGGATTCCAGGAGACAATATCCTTACAGAATTAAATTCTTAAATGTTAAATATGAAAAACAAAGACATTGGGCTAATAAAACATGTCAAATGTATGTACCAACTATTTATTCTTTATAACGTTTTCAGCATACAGTTGAGTTTTACATGGAACTATAATTAATTTTATAAAATTCTAAGTGTTTCAAGGTTTCAAGTCAGGTGTTTTTTTTTTGGGATGATAAAAATTTGTTAAAGTTCATCTTTGAGGTTTATTGTCATTGTTTCTTTGAGTTTCACACAGTTTTCCAAATTGCTTTGAATCACATATGTTGATTGGTCAGTGTAAGTCTGGAGTGGCCCATTTTTTTTTTAGCAGTAGTGCCAATTTTATATTTCGAATTTGGAGTGGTCCTACTGAATTAAAAACACTCCAGATCAAAAGGCCACAGGAATGGGGAGATGTGTGTTTATGTTCAAGCAGTCAAATTAAAATGCATTACAGATTAAATGAAATAATTAATAATATCACATGTATTTTAAAAACATTTCATGCGTGTGCAAAAATTCCAAACAGAATTTGTACTATGAACCATAGCACATCATATTTTCCAAATGACAGACATGCCACAAGATTGCCTTGCATGCTACTTATGTGTTGGACAACTCTTATATAAATCTGTATTGGTCACTCTGACACTGTAATTTATCAGAAATAAGGAAAGTAAACGTGATTTGTAATTGCAAAACTTGTTTCCAGGTGTCTTCATTAAAAGTGAATTTTTTATATAATGTGATCAATTATTCATTCATGTAAAATCATTATGAACTTGATGGTGGAATACAAAAACCAATCAATCACTAGAGAACTCATTCAACTGAAACAGCACTAATTTCATCTACATTAATGAAAACTTTGGCATTGTATCAGACTAGTGTTGGCTATACCCAAATTTCTCTCTTGTATTGATAAAATAGTATTTATAAGCTTTTTCTCACAATAACTAGCATGTTATTAAATGATACCAAGTTTGTCCAAACAGTTCCTAAACATTGCATGGTTATTGTTGGAGACTCGTGTAATAATTGTTTTCTTACAATTTTCTTACTTATAGCACTGACTCAACATGTGAAAAGGGTCAAGCCCTTTTAGCAATTTTAGAGTCAACTGCAGGCAGGTAAGAAATTATAATTTTCATAGAATAACTTTATAGAATTTGAATTATTTGATCGATAAGATTATAAATTGTCGGAATAGGAAATTCAAAACATAATTTATATTTTTATGACAAATTACTGTTATTTTTTGTGAAATTTCTTGGCAAAAACATCTAGTTTTTTTTTCCCCAGCAATATTAAATTTCCTTTGAGTGAAAAAGGATCCACAATACACTGAAATGAACAAAGCTTGTGAGATAGCAAATTCTACTTCTATTTTGTTATGGTTTTGTTTACTGTTCATTTATTATTCCTTCTATCATTTAGTTCAACTATGAATTTTTAGTTATATTAAATGGCTTACTCACTGTCTAGCTAGAGAATGTTGAATTTGAATATGTTTGTTTTATAAAACTGACACAAACTTCCTCTAGTGGTGATGTACAGATATTAATGTTGTGAAAAATTATGTAAATTACATAGTCACGTGAGATGTAACCTTGTGGTATAACCACTAAATAAAAAACCTTCCTTGATCTTAAATGAGTTAGTTCATGAGATGTAGTTAGAGTACAATATTTATGGTTGTTCTTGATATTGAGAAGTGGTTTAATTTTGGAAAACTGTGTTTTTTCAGAACTTGATTTTTTTTTCTTCTTCTGGTTCTTTTTCATAATTCCTTTATTTATTAAAATGAATAACATTGATATCTATGTTGTATTGTTTATTAACATTTGTATCAAGCCCTGGCCAGGTACAAATTTACTAACTGTTTTTTTTTGTGTGTGTGTGTGAAAGGTAAAACTTGTATTCCAATTGTTTGAAAGTTTTGTTTTGGATTTCTGTTGTTACAGTTTAATAAATATTTTGTTTAACCATGGTTGTGGAAGCATTTTGTGTTAGTCCATTGCAAGCTGACACTGAATTTAAAGCCACTGGGCTAATATACAAGCATCTGTGTCTAATATTCTAATAAATGAATCAAAATACAAAGTTTTTGGGAAGCTCTGGATAACTGAAAAGTGGCAAATACACCAGAGATAGAGCAACTATGGCATGTAGCTCTTCATATCTAGCTTCTGATGACCTGCAGAGAAGAAAATCCAGATGATTTTTGTATTGCTTTAACATGGGTGTCTGTGCCATCCCTACATAGAGAGTGCTATCACACTCTCTGATAGTTTGAATGTAAATATATTATTTTTGTAATTGTTCTTGTATCTGATGTGTTTTATTGTTAAAGCTTGAAGTGAATGTAGATATAGTATTTTTGTATCTTATGGTGTTTTATTGTTAAAGCTTGAAGTGAATGTAGATATAGTATTTTTGTATCTTATGGTGTTTTATTGTTATAGCTTGAAGTGAAAAGTGGATGTAGATATAGTATTTTTGTAGTTATTCTTGTATCTGATGGTGTTTTATTGTTATAGTTTGAAGTGAATGTAGATATAGTATTTTTGTATCTTATGGTGTTTTATTGTTATAGCTTGAAGTGAATGTAGATATAGTATTTTTGTTTCTTATGGTGTTTTATTGTTATAGCTTGAAGTGAAAAGTGGATATAGTATTTTTGT
>NW_013668004.1:74187-76291 GCF_000517525.1 Limulus polyphemus | reverse complement strand
AATGTAGATATAGTATTTTTGTAGTTGTTCTTGTATCTGATGGTGTTTTATTGTTATAGTTTGAAGTGAATGTAGATATAGTATTTTTGTATCTTATGGTGTTTTATTGTTATAGTTTGAAGTGAATGTAGATATATTATTTTTGTATCTTATGGTGTTTTATTGTTATAGCTTGAAGTGAAAAGTGGATGTAGATATAGTATTTTTGTAGTTGTTCTTGTATCTGATGGTGTTTTATTGTTATAGTTTGAAGGGAAAAGTGAATGTAGCCAAGATAGATAAACAGAAATCTCCTGAGCTTGTAGAGAGGTTCCATGTGACAAAATGCCCAGAAATTCTGTAGTAAGTCAGCTTCATGGTTTTTTCCATTGATATATATATGGCAGTGTTAAAACAGTTGTAATATTCTAAGATATAATTCTGCGTATACATACAGTGTTTGTTATTTGTCGAGTTCATTTGTGTATGTGCAAAAAGTAGTTCTTAGCTTTTATCTATTTCAGGTTTCATTACATTGAAGAGCAAACTTACTTAGACAGGTATAAGGATTAAACAAAATACACAGTTTGATTCACAAAATTTTGTACAAAAGTATTGTTTTATGTAATCATAAACTGAAAAGTTTTGTCAAACTTAATTTCAGTTCTTGTGATTATGATGTGAGTGTTTAATTTGTATTTGTCTGTAGAAATAAAGTAAAAAATAAATCAGTTGGTTAAAATTTTTATTACCAGTGCATAAAAAGAAAATAATAACTCTTTGTTTTCAATGTGTATAAAATACTTTTAGAACAGCATTTATTAGACTTGTGTATGTATACATTATGTGACAAAGTCCTTGCTAAAAATTAAGTAACTGATATGATATAATGTTTTGTTTTTTTTCTCTGCTGAAGGAAGAAAAATTAAATTTCTAAATTTTTCCTAGCCTGAATGCACTTTTCACAATTATTCAATTAATTTACCAATGGAATGTAGTCAACGTAACTTATTAAAAGTTTGTATTTTATACGTCATTTATTATTTTTTTCAGGTGAATCAGTATTTTACGTGTGCGTGTGGAGTTACGTAAAACAATGCTTCAAAAAAAAAAAAAAGTTACATTAATAATTCATTCTGCCTTTTAAATGGTTTTTATTTAAGTATAATTTATTTACTTCATTTTTAAAGCTTTTAACCTGTTTTTTAAAAAACACCATTCAAATTCTTACAATTCAAAACAGGAGTCTGGAAATTTAGAATATTACTTCTGTTGAAAACTGTCACAAATCCTTTCTTTAACAGTTCATTAAGAAAATATCTGTTCAGGAATAATAAATAATCACTATAAGCTGAAACTGATTGTAAAAGGCATTTTTAATTTTCTTAAGTTAACTTTTAAGAGGAGTTCAGATAATTAATGTTTTTATTATTCTGTACTGTTAGGTTGATTTACATTTATTTCTCATTATTCAAGACGTTTTTTTTTTGTATCTAAGATCAATTCTTGATTTTATCTTGTGATACCTTTATAAATCTATTCATTGTGTTATTTATTTCATATATATTTCAAGAATTATTATTCCCAGATTGATGTTTTTTTGTGTAATGTTGTAGAAGTCTTGTTTTAAAAATTCTGAGCCTAATCAAATAATTATCATATTTAACAGGGTTATTATGTTTTGTAATTTGGTGTCTTGTGGTCTTCTTTGCTTAGTTGTGATAATTTACCTTTTAAAAATTCTGAGCCTAATCAAATAATTATCATACTTAACAAGGTTATTATGTTTTGTAATTTGGTGTCTTGTGGTCTTCTTTGCTTAGTTGTGATAATTTACCTTTTAAAAATTCTGAGCCTAATCAAATAATTATCGTATTTAACAGGGTTATTATGTTTTGTAATTTGGTGTCTTGTGGTCTTCTTTGCTTAGTTGTGATAATTTACCTTTTAAAAATTCTGAGCCTAATCACATAATTATCGTATTTAACAGGGTTATTATGTTTTGTAATTTGGTGTCTTGTGGTCTTCTTTGCTTAGTTGTGATAATTTACCTTTTAAAAATTCTGAGCCTAATCACATAATTATCGTATTTAACAGGGTTATTATGTTTTGTAATTTGGTGTCT
>NW_013668004.1:65835-73405 GCF_000517525.1 Limulus polyphemus | reverse complement strand
GGACTTACAACGCGGGTTTCGATACCCGTGGAGGGCAGAGCACACATAGTCCATTGTGTAGCTTTGTGCTTAACTTCAAACAAACAAGTAATGGAAGGTAATTTTGATGCGAGTATTTCTAATCAAAATGGTAGTGCAATTTTCCCATTCATGTGCCATGGTGCTTACACAACTGAGCAATAAACATATGACTAACAAGATAACTCAGGTCACTGGACTTTTGAACAGAGAACATGGTAAAACATATAGTTAGATACTTTTACCAAGTTCATATTGAAAACAGTTCCTAACATATTTCAGTTTTAATATTTTATGTACCTTCATATTGTGAAATATGGTTGCATTGGTAACCATAATATTTTTTTAAAACCCTCCATGCAGCAAAAATACAAATAAGCAATCAACTGTTAAATAGTTTATTGTATTTCCAATGATGATGACAATATAAAATAAAAGTTAACATTCTACAATGTAAGAATTGTGTGCCATTCTGCACATTCCAAATTTATTTCTCCAACTAAATTTAACGCATTCAAAACTAATTTAAAACTATCACTTTGACTAATTAGTTAATATCAAGCACACTGCATGTAAACATTTAAGGCCTAACTGACTGAAATATACATATAGAAAATATCTCTAAAACAAAAATGCCTTAATTTCTTTCTTTCATGGAAATCATTAAAGCAGATGTACTGTATCTGCAGACCTTTGACTAAAAGCAAAACCTCAACAAAACTTGTCTTCTTGAAGAAAATGAAGATTTCTTGGTGTCCAGAGCAAAGCAGATAAAGTTGAACAATATTTTCAAAAAATATTCATTTGAAAATAATTTTCTCAACCTGCTTTTTCTACACGCTGTTCATGCTACAGCTTAATAAGAGGTCATATTTTTTGTACTTTGTCCCCTACTACAAGAGGATTGTTTTTTTGAATTTCCTGTGCACCCTGTTGTTTATAATCAAACGAACAGTTATGTTCATTTACATATCTATGTATGCTACAGAACAGACCACCACATCGACATTCGAACCCTAAAGAAAAGATACAAGGTTAAGTAATAAGACTTTATGGGTAAACACAGTAAATTTAAACATTTATATTATAAACCAAACTCTTGTAAACAATTGGATATCTAAAAAAAACATAGTTTTAATATTGGCTGTGCAAATTTCATAATTACCATTGGAGTTCTCTTTCCCAACATTTTGTTAATTCATTACCAAATTTTTTCAGAGATTGTGAAGGTTTCTGAAAAATACACGAAGGTTTTTTTTTATGTTGATTGTAGTTTATAATTGTATTAAAAAATTATTTTACAAAAATTGTGATAATTAAATACAAAAAAAAAAGGTTTGAAGGAAAATGAAGACTTCAAGGAGACCACCAATCACATCCAATATTACTTTCATTCATTAAAGAACATTTATACACAGCTGAATGATACTTTCCGACTTCCAATAGTTACATTTTATTTGCCTCTTTCTAATCTGTCAAGGAAACAGACATGCCATGGTAAATCAAAGACGAGGTGGCCCCATAGTCAAAAAGTCAACAAGAGTGAGATCTGGATATGATGCTGATTACCCAATCTCTTAAAGCACATTTAAACAACATCCTGACAGTCCTTGCAATGTGACATAGAGACCCATTTCGTATGAAGAAGATTTCATTAGAAACTCATCTTTTCTGAATTGATAACAGGTTCCAAGTTACACCAATAACTTGATCTTTATGGCTTTCCATTCACCACTTTCACATCAATATTACTACCATGGCTACCGTAATGCTTTAATCCTATGATGATCGACTTCTTACATTGTAAGTAGGTAACATTGCTCTCATCATATTGTGTTCCAAAAATAAACTAGTGAATGAAATTGTTTAAAATTGGTCAAGAACTTTCCTAAAAAGTATGTAATTTAAAAATAAAAAAAAGATTTTTTCTACTATTTCAAATAAAAATTAGTTATTTATTATCTTATATTTTTCCAATTTTATTTGCATAATTAAGAACCTTCTAAAAGAATATTAAAAGTTTTTTTTAAGGTAAATGTTTTATATTTTATTTTCCATTTTCTCTATCATATCATTAACTATTTGTTATCAACATCGGTGCAATGAAATGTTTAAAATCAAGAAATGGAAAGATATACATATCTTAACTCTTCATTGAATAATCTTAGAATATCTTTTTTTTTGGGTCATGTGCGTAATTTCATATTTTTACCTTTTCACTTATAGTTTATTTTTAATATTTTATTTTCCTTTATAGTTGATTATTTGTTTGACACACATCAATGGGTGATATAAAGTTATGTTTATCAGAGATTGTTTTAGCCTTTGGCCAATTGTTTTGCACTCGCTATTTATAAAATGGTGAACGAGCTAAAATATCGAATAAATTAAGAACGTTATTAGTACTTTCAAATATGAATTATAAAACACAAAGAATACATAATTAACTAAACTATAAAAGTAAAACCAAAATGCAATTAACCTGTCTATCAAGTTAATATGTACAAGGTGAGAAAAAAAGAGCCAACTACTAGGAACCCCACTCTCAACAATGGACTAAGCTTTATTTTGCCTCGTTTGTAAAAGGACATATATACGTCTACATTTACTGTTAATTTAGTGACATATCTATAGGAAATCTCTTCTTTCTATTGGTTATAAGCATTCCATTCAACTTAAAACTGTTGCTTAGCAACACAGCTTCTACTTTGCAAATGGACATGGGTTATCTGGAATTAAGGAAATTTTAGAAGGGTTTTCTCCTCGGGGATAATTTCTAGGAACATCTGCAGGGAATTGTCTACATTAGACCTACAGTTTCTTCTGTACCAGCTCTTAAATTTGAGATTCGTAACTGCGAGCCTCTAACGCGATATCAAAACTCAAGTTTTAAATAATATTTTAGAGGCTTCTTTTGAAATAAAGGAATAAAAACTTAGATAAAATAAAACTTTGAATTTTAACAAACTTGATAATAGTAATTTCATTAAAATACAATGATAGTAAAGTGGTTTAATGAAATTTTGAATGTAACGCAATAAAATGCGCAGAAAGGAATTTAAAAATGGGGCTGATCAGTATAGGGTTAAGGGAACAATTCTATGTTTAGAGATTAACTATTCAGGAATAATTTTTCCTAGCAAAATAAATCCTGACACATTTGATGCTGATTTTATAGTCATCAGTATGCAAATTGCACTATAGCACCTCCTGGTGAGAATTACTTCTGACAGTGGAATCACCTTTCCTATCATCTTATTACCTCATCTATCAAATATTAGATATTTGAGGTTTCACAGAAAAATTGAATGGACAATTTTTTTTTGTCACAAATCTTAAAAGTTTAAATAGATGACTAAAGCTGTATTATGTTCTAGCACATTCATGTACAAGCTACAATCTTTTACTTATTTAGTTACCTGTAAGCCCAACCCTTTTGCGACACATTTGACATCTGTTTTTCTTCTTCTTATCTTTTGGGGTTGATTCCTTTGTTTGGGCTGTGCCCGAGACAAAACTATCACTGGAAACAGAAGTTCCTTCAGATTCTGTGCCATGGATACCAGAAGACTGAGGCTAAATTCAAGTAATCAAATAGGCTATATGGAACTATATAAACACTTTAATGTACTCCAAATGATTTAAAAGTAAAAGAAACATCAACTGAAGTAAGTTTTACACTTACTCACATGTACATGACAACACACCGATTTTCTTAAAATCCAAATTTACAGCAACATCATTAAATATCTAATTTCCTATACCGTAAGAGAACAAGTAGTAGTTTGTTTATAAATGAAAAAGCCTCAACACTGACAATCACTTATAAACAATCAGACAAAAAGGTGTTAACAAGAACTTTACTTAGTTGCTGTAATTGTGCTAATATTCTGTTAATGTAGTTTTTGTGCAGTCTTCTCTACAGAATTTACACCCATCATTCCATTTCATTATTAATTTGTTTTACTGAGAAACCTTTAACCTTGAAAACTTTACTTAATGACACCACAAAAAATTCACTCTGTCACTAGTAAAATGATTATTAAATTGGATATATTAATGTGAGCTCATAATGTAATAAATAATTTCATGCCAAAATAACAGTTCTCTCAAAAAAATGAAAGATTTTTTAAGTACTTTTACAAAATTGATAATTGTTCTTCTTAGTCATTTATTGTAAATTCTAAATACAAATTATAATATTTTTTATTTTCCATGCTTTTATGGAACATACTACTAACCTTAATATTAATAAAAAAACAGACTACTAACTAACCTCAGATAAAATTTTATCAAGATCCAGAGAGGTAACTTTCGGAGAAACAGTGCTTATTGTGCTTTCTGTTGTTGATATGGCAGCTGCTACAATGTCTTCTGTAGTAGTTCCAGTTGCTGGATAAAGCATGTAAATGAAAGTAAACTTCAGACTGAAGGGAATTAACTCCCTTGCATGTTTTCACTGACTTGTAGTTTTCACAAGATACTTGTTTTATCAGTGAAGTTGTTTTCGCTATTGCTTATGTTTCATATGAGCTTGAATTGTACATAGGCAGAGTGTACTTTTAGTATACATTCCTTAATACAACAAGAATTTGACTTTAGTTCTAAATTTAATATAAACCTTTGTCAGATTTGGGCACAAATTAGATTAAAAATTTATCTCCCAGTCTAGCAACCTTATTTACTTCACAGAAGACTAACTTCAAAGGATAACTGTCATAGTTCGGTCTACTTCTACCAGAGGGGCCATATAAATTCCGTTGAAATAAAAGAGTGATTATCTGGAGCAAAACACCTAAAATTTAAAAAGTTTCTCCACAATGAATTCAGATTGTCTCAAGCACAGTAGATTAACTAAAATTTTCTAGGTATTCAGGTACTGTGATTGTTACACATTTAAAGGTGGATTAATGGCCCACCAGGTGGTTAATAGGCTATATACTGTTAGTCAAATTTGTAAAAGTACTAGTATCAATTAATAATTGTGGCAAACAAAATTATACAACTAATATTATGTTTGTATATTTTAACTGTAAAACTAAACAATTTTTACCCGTTATAACCTGTACCATGGGCCTAATGTTAAGTCTGATTAGCATTCACTCGTAGTTGAAGCACTGATATACTTTCATATCACTAATGCAAATGTTTGGATTTTCAGAAAAAAGTTATTATCCACATACAAATGTATCTATATATATCCAAGTTACAAACAAAAATAAATCAAATATGCTTAAATCTGAGGAACTTCTTAATCTTACAAACAGAAATTTGTTGAAAGACAAACTAACAGAAGAAATCAAGTGCAGTTATAACATGCACTTGGACTTTTTTTTTCTTTTATTTTATTATATATATATATATATATATATATATGGCTACATTTTTTGGATAGATTTTGTTGTCTCATAAATCAAATAACTAACATTTGGATACAAATAAACAACTGTGATACATTCAGCTAACAGTTGTATGTATCATTAAGTCAGAATATGTTCATACTTAGAGAGAAATTAAGAAATGTTAAAAGAATGCTTTCTGTTACAGGTTCTTAGTACTTAAGACTAAAACCTGTAATATGGAGTTAAAGTTGCATTGTAAATTAAATACAATAAAGTGCTGATTAATAGTATTAATTGGGGATAAGGAAAATATTCAGATAATTGAAAATCTGGATAACCAGACATAATTAAAAGAAAAATGCTGAACATTATTGCTACAACTCTTTTAAGATAAATTTAAATAGATTTATAGGCCTAATATATATATAAATAGCCAAGTATAGGCACACAGAATAGTGTTTAAATTTATAAGAAAAAAGCCTGATATAGATTACTGTTTTAAAGAGGAAAACCTCTTTTTTTTTCTTCCAGCTACATCATGCAACAGTTTCAAACAAAGCAGCTGAACAGAATCACATCTTTCTAACTATTTTATTGAGGTATCTGGACACTTCAGAATGTGATGGCTCATCCTCATTCTCCTCTTCATTCTTCATAACTTCAACAACTTCCTTTTAACTTAGAACTTAACTTGATAGTCAGGGTAAAAAACATCACAGTTCATCCATTTTAATCAACAGTCAGAACATCCAGGAATTTCTTTTAATGCTACAACTGGCCTATTACATTTTCTTCTTAATCACCACCAGTAAACTCTTCAGATTTTTTTCAAGACTATTCCAAACCTCTCAGTGTTGTATTTTGCACAGAAGCCCAACAATCTGCTACCATGTAACAACATTCTTTCAGGTCAAGGCTTTTTAAAAAAAAACATAGAATATTTTATTCACCATTATCATCTGCCAATGAGAGTTGAAGAAGCTGTTTTCTGTACAGATGTTTCAATGTTTCTCTTACGCCCTGACTGAATAATAGAAGTGATTTTAGGCAAGAGGAGCACAAGTGTAAACATCCCAGAAGTTCTGTTGAAGGGTGGGATGGTACATTACCAAGGAGTAACGAGAGTTGACCTACTTTTTTTTCCAGTATTCAACTTTGAGAATAAATGACTTATCATACCATTAATAAAGGCAACAAATGACTGATTGTTTGTAGACAATATGCAGCATTTTAATATTTTTGAAGACCTTAGGTTTTTAGAAGCAAAAATAACCTGTGACTTCCACTCACACAAACCATTATCGTAACTCGTTCTATGCTAACTTCATAACCAGGAGCTTCACGATGGGATACTAGTGATATGTTAGAAAGTGACTTTCAATAAAAGCATATTTCATAAGTGTTGTATATGAAATCTGCATGAAAACCATCACTTTCAATAATGGTCTGAAGTTTCTTTACAAAAGCGTTTGCTGCATGTTTATCACCTGTCAAAATGTGTTTGCTGCATGTTTGATCACCTGTCAAAATGTGTTTGCTGCATGTTTGATCACCTGTTAATTTCTTTCCATTAATTCCATATTCATGTATGCTGTGTTGTGACTTAGTTTTTCAGCTACCCAGAGCATGTTTTATATTCTGGATCTCCATTCAATCATTTTTTTAAATCAAGGGCTTTTTCACACAGAAATGATCCTGAAATTGGCTGATCAGCTGATCTTTTTTGTAAAAATCACATTTACACTGAATTTTCTTTGTTTTTCAGCATTGAACTTTTATCCTCACTGTCTAATGTCTGAAACTGTTGATTTTCCAACACCGTATTTATCTGTTAAGCTCTCTCCAGATTTATTTTTTAAACCTATAAACATAAACTTTATCAGTTAATAAAATAGCTTTTCCATTTTGTGATAATTTCTTTGACAAATAAAAAATAAAGCACAGCACTTTCAATATATGGAGGTGAAACCAACACATAAACACATAAGTAATGCTAAGAGCAGACTGTGGTTGATTGTTAGATAAAAGTGTTCCAGCATGCCAGATGTAAAATTATTGTATTTTGTGAAGCTCTTATTTTATATTCTAGCTTGTCAATATTGGTAATTTGAGTTTCTAATTCGTTCGAAGCTATATACTTAGTATTTTGACAAACATCTAATTTGAATCAGTGCTGCATTCAACATACCACGTGACACACAAAAATGGAT
>NW_013668004.1:43700-65287 GCF_000517525.1 Limulus polyphemus | reverse complement strand
TGCCAGGCAACAAACGAGATGACATGGCCTTTCACTTGTGACCCATCTCGAAAGGTTTAATCCGCGTCAGAATTTCAAGATGAAGCACCACAATGGAGACAACAGTCAAGCTGCTGATAATACAGATTTTATTTCATAACTTCTGTAATACTAATATAGTGTTGTAAAGAAAATTCGTTTTTTAGGTATTGAGATACCTTTCACTGTCAGTTCAACATAATACAACTACTTTTAGGCTGGGATGCAAATTGCACTCAAAGTGGCATAACTAAGATGGATGGCACACGTACAGTTAAATAAGCTTCAGTTGCATTTGAAGACTGATAAGGGAGAATAATATTTGGTCCTGCAACTCAAATGTTATGCACACACAGAAGAAATACACGTATGGATCAACTGTTTTCTTGCACAGCATATGCTTTCTTGTTATGGTATAGCATTCATATTTCACACTTAAAATTGCAATGAATATCACCAAAACAATGAAATTTAAACATGCAATTGCAATACAACTGTACAAAAAATGACACTGAAATATTCACAAAGAGAGTTTCTGAATTCCCTCAACTTAAGTGATTTTGAAAAACTTACACAAGGAATTAATGTGACCAGAAACAGTAGAACTAGAAGTAGATTGTTTTCTTCTCAGCTGTTCTTTGTGACACTGTGAACACAGACCATCAGAGGAAGGACTGCCATAGAAACCACAGCCAGATCCACAAAAAACATTTTGTGATACTTGATCTGAATCCCTTTCCATTTATCTTGTAAGCCTGGAAAAATGGCTGTCCACAGAAGAAATGACCTTAAGATAAAAATAAAATTTCAATAAACTTTCATACATTTGTAAGGTAAAGTAGACTGTGATAACAAATATACAACACCAAATTCTCAACTGAACTAAGCTGCAATAATGTCTGTTCAGTTGAAGTTACCAACAGGCCAGTTCTAATTCAGATTAGAGTTAAAATTTCAATGTCCTTGCTGCAACAATAACGAAACGTTATTAAAAAGTTCTTTTACACAATTATCTTATTTCATTTTGATAAAATGTAAGGATTACGTTATGGGAGACTAACTGGTTATGTCAATGAGTCAAATGGCTTTCTTTTTTCACATGATTATACTAAAACAAAAAAGTGTGTGTATCCCAAACAATTCTCATATGCATGAAAGAAAAACAAGGTAAAAAAAAATGTACAAAAGGAAGAAATTTTAAAGATATGCCTGTTTCACTTACTCCAATGCAGCCAAAATCAAAAATGAATATGAAATTTACAAAACCAGAAGAAACTGGAGATTATAAAATATCACGAGAATGTAGCACTCAACCGTCTTTACTTATATAATTTGGGGGTTTGGTGGAGGTCCAATAAAATAGGATTTCACAGAACTTTGATGTTGGCTTGTCTAACATAATTGAAATGATTTAAAATGATAGCAAACAAAAATGAAAAGTTGGCCATATAACAAAAATTTTAATTAATGTAAAAGTTTAATTTCTTCATATTAGTTACATTGCAAAAGCAAACAAGAGCAAATCCTCAATAGCCATGGCTGTAATTTGACCTGACATCGGTCAAGAGATAGAGCCATGAGCTAAAAGTTTATACTTGAAAAAAAAATCAGAGCCATGGCTGTAATTAGAACTCAAATCGGTCAATAGATGGAGCCATCAGTTAAAAGTTTGTACTTGAAAAAAAATCAGAGCCATTCTGTGAATGGTGGCAAAAATCATTCATATTGCAAGCAAATGTCTTGTGATACTATTTCAAAACTTTTAATACTGATCCAGCACTTGCTTTAAAATGAAATATAATACTGAACTGTCTTGCCAATTGTTGTTTCACCCTTTTCTATTTTTCCATGTTAATATTACACTTGAAAAGCATATTATTTAAATGCACATATGAAAAAACAAAACAAATTCTACACTAATAATCATTATTCTTATGAATGTAAAGATAAAAATTGTATCAGTCCCAACAGAATTTTAAAATTAAGTTAAATTTACAAGACTTGCAGAAATCACTATTTTCTCTCAGTAAATGGTTAAAAGTCTAATTATTTTTGACAGAAACCTAACTTACAGTTCTCATAGAAAGTAAATTCCTATTATTTGCTGTTTTGTTTTTTTGAGAAAAAACACATTAAAAATTAATAATGCACATAAACATATGGGTACATGTTGATGTACATTGAGAATGAACAGTACAGAACATGTTTGCATATAATATACAAGTGATCTCATCTGTAAGTCCTAGGCATTTATAAATCATGTTCAAGAAAAAAAAATGCATATACACATATTTGTGAAACTAATGATTTCAATAAGCCTCGGGCAGTTAGAAACAAATTTTGGGCGTGAATATATTTTTCTTTTTATTAGATGATATACAAATATTTAATAAGTAGTAAAATACTTTTTAAATTCTGATTAGTAAATCACCAATTTGTTATATTCCATATTTAATGTTTAACGTCAAACCACAAAAACGTATTTGCAATTTTTGTAATTGTTCAGATTCCAAGAAGCTCTGTAAAAATAATATTTAAGAATATATTTTGTTGTGTTTCCATTGCAACTGAAATTATTGCGCATAGTAGAAGAAATTAAAGCTGGATTGGTACTTACAAAAGCATTTGTTCACACTATTATTGTACAAACTTTTATAATGAACAAGAATTAACAGTGTCTAATTGCACCCATAGTATGAAATCTAACATACACACTGTACTGTTATATACATTTTCACAAGTTTACTTTATTATTAGTTACATATCACAGGAATCTGAACATTTTTAAACATGTGGTAGTTAAATTACAGTAAAGACACTGAAATTAATAACTTAAATATATCTGTATTAATTGTACCTTTAATATATTTTACACAGTCAAGCCAAAGTAATTCTCAGCTTATTACAGGTATTAGACACAATTTGTAACTCACATTGTACTCTTTCTATAAATTACTTTTTGCACAAACACATGCAATATCTTCCGAGCCATTTTTATTTCAAAACTACTCTTTCTCTTTGTTTTCTATCACTATACACATCACACACACAATGCTTTTTCACGTTTTAGGTTATACTATTAGAAACGTGAAGCTTCACTTCCAATATAATGAACACACATTGATCAGCGTGCTTACATTAAATGATCATTTGTCATTTAATCAAAGAAGGAAAATCTATTTTTCAAAAAAGGCTCGATTTGGAGAGCTTCTTTTCTGATACTGAAAGATGGTAACAACAGTAAAACAGGAAAGGCGTGTAATATACCACCATGATGTTAATTTTAATTAAATGTTCATTGAAAAATAAACATCCTTAGCAAATGCACGTGAAGTTCAGTACAAATTTTAAACAAGAAACAAGTATAACTTTTGAAGCAGCACAACTGCAAATAATAGCTGGTTTACAAAATAGGTTGCTGAATTTGCAAGTACTGCAGGGGCTGGCCTATCCTGATCTTGTACACAAATGACTAGATTGGTTATCCAATATCTTCAAGGTTCTCCAGAAAGTTTCACTCGATTAATGTTTGGTAAATATCTACATGCATCCAACAGATCACATTAGAAGAGACTGAATTGTCTAACATATTACATCTCATCATATGGTTATCAAATCAAACAGCACAGCTAATGACAGTAACAAAATTTTCTCAAATGCTATTTTTACTAAATAAATGTAGATTTTAAACAATGATGTACCTCTAGGTAGCTGTTTACTAAAATCCTCACAAGAAAGAGGTCAGAAAAATGAAGAGTACAGGGTGTCACAAAAATTGACTGCTGTTGCAACTTTGAGGAAATTAACACTGCTTTTCTTACTTCTTTGTAAATGTTATTAGATCTTGGCATTAAGCATTAACGATTGTGTGGAAACGATTTGGACTGAATGTCTTCAGTACATATTAAACATATGCTGTAAACAAGTATAGACATTCAGCTTATGGCAACTGACTTTTGAGACACCTTGTAGGAAGCCTTTGCTATAAAGACTTAAAACTATTCTGTTACAGCATGTGAATGGAGAAGAGTCCAATACAACATTTCTTGTTGCCATATGCACAATTTATACTCCATCAACTAATTTATTTCTAATGTAAATTTCTTATAACTGGACTATCAACCTGCTGAACCTATGTACTTGTCATCAGTATCAATTAAATCAGTAGTGCAAGAAAGCTAGGGCTGGCCTTGTTACGACCCAGGTACTCCCTCTACCCTTCGAAGTGTGTGGATGCAAATTGGTACTTATTATTATTATTGTTTCTAATTATGAATTATTGATTAGATAAAATTTTAATAGTTTAATTTTACACAAGTGAAATACAAAGAGAGAACACTAAACAGACAAATGATCCTTTATACATTTCACCTGTCTACTTGAAATTTTACTTGATATACCATTCCAGATCTAATAATATTATACTCTAGGGTTAAATGACTAAGTTGTATGCATGCCATTTCAGTTATATAAAGAATTTTTAGTTTTACTCCAAAAATAGCTACAGAGGAATCTGAAAAAGAAATTGTTGAAAATAATTATAAGGAAGTACATGTTAGACATTCAATAAATTTAAAATAAGAACTGACGTTTTGTTTTAAGATAAGCATTCAAAGTGAATTCCACTTGCATGATTTAAATTAACAGTATCAAAACACTCATTCTATTTGAGTGTGTTTTTTCTAAAATCAAGGTCTGTAAACCACTTGAGTAAGAAAAATTTAAGACTTCTCATGTCAAAAGAGCATTGGTGATATGAACAAAAATTATCTAAGTGTAATTAATGATAAAAAAATGCCCTAACTGTGGTGAAAGCAGCAACTGAAGTTCTGGAATACTGGGAGAATTTTGGTTTCCCTAACTGCCATGGCAGCTGGTGATTTTTTTGACAGAGAGGTACAAGCTATAAATGGCTACATTTTTCAACTGATCAATGTATGTCACAGCCCCCAAATTTTCAACCTGTTTCACACTTCCTTAAACGATCTATAGCTCGCCTTGTCTAGCTCTCCTGTTGCCAGAGAAATGGGCCATTCTGGTGTGCTCGGCATTTAATTGAACACACCATTTCTTATACAGAAATATCAAATCATTACTGAAGCTTTATTAGCATTATATGTTTTATTACAACTAAAACATTATTAATGTGAAAAACAATTAGTTTGAGTGTTTCTACTAGAGGACATGGAAGTTTTCTGTGAAGTAGTGCCTTATCTAAAATCACCATCTAAGAATATTACTACAATGTAAAAAATATAGAAAATATATACTAGATTGATAGCCAATTTAAGGCATTTCAAGGTAAGGAATAGCTTCAAGCTTCCCTTCTGTATGTAATATACTTAGAAAAGATTTGGTTTTGGTGTTTAGAATTTTCAGGACTCGTACACAATTTGCTATGGGTGGTCTGCACGAGTTGTAGATTGAAAATCATCTAAACTACAAAACTGAATCATAACGGTGATGTGTTTAAGCTCTGGTAGCCCAGATGAAGTCTTGTCAGAAGCAAAATTATTTAAAGAGTTACATTACTGACAAAAACTTTGCCTTAAAATGTGCTGTGTTCTATTATTTTTGTTGGATAAGTATACTGATAAGAAAGGCTACATTCAATACGACTTTCACAATGCTTGGTTGTTTTATGATCTTGACAGACCAAATAGCTTTGTGTTGATTTGCTCTATGTCTATGATGAGGACTTTTATTTATTGCAAGATTTTGTGTAAACTACGAATACAAGTATTTGATGGGTTCCTAAAGACGTAAAAGAGATTGACTCACCTAACAAATTATAGTATTTCACAAATAAAATGGTTTTAAGATAAATATTTTCTTAAAACCAACAAATATGATTATTCTGTATGATTTACACTTGGTAATGAAAAAGATCTACTAGTACAGTCTAGATTCGAGTCTCAGTAGCTCCGTCGGTAAGAGCTTTGTGTGAACAAAGGTCTCAGGTTCAAACAGTGACACATTATACTGGTGTCCAACAAATGGTCACCCATATATACGAGGCTATTTTGTACACGGTAGATGAAAAATCAGACTACTTACGTACATGCTTGGCTCAGACGTTGGTCTGCAGCGTTAAACGTGTGTGTTTGTGTGACAGTTTCTGGCTTGGAGAAGCTGTGATGTGTGTTGATAACTTCAGATGTTAGGTTGTGTTGTATGTAAACATAAGGAAATCTTGTCTGAATGGGGAAAAGTATGTGACAGTCAGAATGAAGTCTGCTCGGGACTTGAGCCCCATTATTTAGCTGGTAGAAGCATCAGTCTCAGAACTAGTTTGGGTCAAGGTTCAAGCCACAGTTACTAATCAGAATACAACTACAACTGTCTTTGTTTATTACATCATAAAATTATTTAACTTTTGACATAACCTTTAGCATTTGTAATCCAATTAAACCTTTCAAGCAGCATAAATATTTAACTGACAAATTGAACATTTAATGAAAAAAAAACTTTGTAAAAATAGGTTTCCACAAATTAAAATAATTTCTCAGTATTTCACTTACAAGTAAGTGTTCTTTTAAATGATTATTGTTTTCAATTAGTTCTTCAGCATAATATTAATAAAATAAAAAGTAGGTAGTGGCACCAACTTCTAAAAAGCACAAGGCAGAGGTGTGAATGTCATTTCAGCCTAGAGCCTTAAGTTTCACTTCAAGTTCTAAGTAAGTTTGACTTAACATACAATATGAACTCAAAAAAGGTCTATTTTATATTTAATTATAAACTACTACGTACTTAACACAATGTGTTAGGAATAATACTTGCTATAAGCTATATGTATGTACAGGCACCTATAACAGGCCAAAGTAAAATAATATGAGGAAAAAAAAAAACAATACCAGGCCAAAGTTAAAATAATATGAGGGTAAAGAAAACTTATAGGTAGTCACATCATTTTTTTTTAAGGGGAAGCAATGCACCATTTGTAATCATAAAAAATTTACATATGCATAAGTCAATTAATTACTTACCTCTAAATAGACACGTTGTTAGTTGTTCAAACAATATAATAGATCAGGTCTTTTTCATCCTTCATTTGACATCTTTTAACACTCATTACTGAATTTTCTTATAGTTCAAGAAAGACTTCAAACACCAATCAGCAACCTTACACGGTTTTTCCTAACATTTGTTTCCTGTAGGGCTTACACTTTTCAAAGACATCCTGATGAGTGTAGAAACAAAAAGGATAAACCTATTTATAGGTAAATACTTAACTAAAATATTCTTAGTCTATAAATTTAGATTTCAAACACAGTACTGTATGCTTAAGTAGCTGCAAAAGCAAACCAAACAAAAGACACAAAGACTAATAAATACAATATATTGACAAGGGACTATTTAGTCCTTCAAGGCTGTCCATGTACACCCACTCTCGAGAAAGAGTAAAAACTTAAACTCCTCCTTTATTTCCAGAAAATTATTGATTTATCTTTTGAACAAAAGTGAAGTACTAGCCGTCACTACTGCTGATGGAAACTCATTCATTAAGTCAATTATACTGTTAGAAAAACAAAAAACTGTCTTAACTAAGGCCTAGTCTTGTCTTTTCAAAATCTCAAATTTGTCTCTCCTTTCATTTCACAATATAGCTAAAAAAAAATAAAAAGGCCTTTATCCTATTAATCGTCCAAACAATCTTGTAAATTAAGTTCAATATAACAATAAGATCGCACCTTACCCTTTTTTTTCTTACAATAACACAGTGTCAGATATACAAGACTGTTTAGTGTAGGTATTATTAATGAACTTACTTTGTGAGTGAATATTTCATGATTGTTTAGTTTTTTTCATAACAAGAGAGTTAAAGGCAATTATTTTAAAGGTGATAATTATGACAAGTTTGGTTACGTAACTAAGTAAGAATTGTACATTGTGTTTACAATTCACTGATGTCGAGGTTATGAAACGTCGCATGCAATTCATAGATGTCGAGGATATAGAGATTTTTAGAAGGCAAGCAGATAAAAAAAGAACAGAAAAGAGTAAAGTCAGGGGAAGAAGAAGTTCAGTCAGAGAAAAGTTAAATGCAAAGTTAATCGTTGTGAGAGTGAAAGGCCTAAAGGATATGTTAGAGTGAGATTAACAATTTTGTAAGAGATAAGGAGGATAAGTTGTCTTGTCAAAGGGTGTTCTAAAGTAATTGAACCAGCCTGAGTGGACTTTGACAAAAAGGCAGACAATTTTTGAAGTACAGGATACAACCGAGGTAACTCAATGACAATGTAGGTGAACTATACATGAATAGTTTGGCTATGAAATAGAGAAAAATAGTTTGGCTTGTCAACTGAATACTAAAGCAATTGAATAGGCCTAAGTAGACTTTTGACAAGAAGAGAACTATATAGTGTTTAAGATACAACTATGACTTACATAGTGTAAAAAATTAGATGTATATACATTTAACTTGCTCCAAATATATATATATATATATATATATATATATATTATTTTGAAAACAATTGGAGTGCATGCTGTTCGTTTATTTTTTTGAATTTACAGACAACAAGTCACATACACCTATTCTATTAGAATCCTTAGCCCAACACATCCACATATTTACTTACTAAATATACAAACTAAAAAATAAATTCTTGACACACAAGGTAAAGAAATCCTAACTTAATTGTATAACCCTTCTGGTAGCTGTCTCTAAACCCTTTATAATAAATAAATAAAAATCCTTTCTTTTTACTTGTAATCAACATTTCTATAAATTCACCCTAAAATTTTATTAGTTTTGCAGATAGCAAAAGAGCATAAGTGATTTACCCCCCCCCCTACACCCAGGGCTTTAAAGATGGAAGTAATTACTATTAATTTAAAGCTTAAAATCATACTTCATACAAGTTAACACAGTACATAGTACTACTTCTAGTAGTAAGGAATACTAACACTGTACAATTTACCACACCTTCATTTCCGATTTATTTTTGATACTGTAACTAGATATTTGGTCATTGTTCATTTTAATTGTTAACGTTATCGAACACAACAAAAAAATAACGATTAACGACATTACACTACACAATCTAACTTACAAGTTACAGTTACACGGTACAGTCAGCCTTTTCAAGTTCTTTTTCTCTTCAATTGAAGTTTTACTTTTTTAACTTAGTTAGGCCTTTTTTACATCAATAATGTACAGTATCAATCATCTTATAATTCACAGTAGTTAAACCTCACAAAATAACTCGACAGGGATCAAGACTTATCGCAATTATTAAGTTGATATATTTAATAGTAATACGGCAAATTGGAATAAAAATATGTTGTATATGCTCCAATAATTTGCATAAATAAACTTTATATAAATTATTACAGTGTAAATGAATTTATTTCAAAATACTAAAACACAGTAATAAAATATTTGAAAATCCTCACCAACAATGATTGCCAAACGCTTAAGGAAAAAAACATACGCTTAATCCTTCTGTGGACTTTCACATGCTTTTGCCAGTTTTGGTTAATAGGTTGCGTGACTCTAAATTATTTAAATCATTTGTTAATCGATATCAAGTCTTAGTCTTGTCACTTGGATGCCCTCGCTATCTAAAACTTTGCTAATCAAATTAATTTAATGAATATTTCATTTAAGGTAAGTATATGCTGTTTTTTTTGGCAACTGTCAAATTAAAAAACCTGATATTTAAGCAAATATGTACTACCTCAGGCTGGCTGGTCAATTTATCAGGGTTTATATACCCTTTCAGATGAAAGTTAGGTTGATCACATGATGTGTCAGGTGGTCCTTGCAGCACTTTAAATAACTTGAACAAGCACATTTGCAGCCGTTGCCAATCAATCTAATAATATTTACAAATATAGTGGCGACAATAGGAACGCGCAGGGCCCAATGCGAAATCGTCTAGAGAAGAGGATGGGAGGTGACGCTTTTGAAATGTTTTTTGAAAATTACGTGCGATTTGTTGCATTTGGGTGAGACTGAATGTCTATTCTGTGACATATAATTTGCTAGTTAGTAAGTGTAAAACATTAAAAACTGTTGTATATTGTGATGGAAATGCTGTTTGTTTTTAAAGATTTATCACAAGTGGGAAAACGACTACCTTTTTTACTTCTAGGACTCTTAGACAAAATTATGGGCAATGGTCAAGACCCAGACGCCGACGCTTCTGGTGCATTATAAATGCAAAAACCCGCATTTCAGACCAGGAAAACAGTACATAAACTGCTTAATATTGCTTTACTGTATCGTTCAAGTTGACCAGTAATAGCGAAAAGTGAAAAAATGTCTGCTGTGAGAAGGGGGGGGGGGTTTAGCCACAAACATATAATTATAGAAAGAGAAGGAGAAAGACTGTTAGATATGATGGTAATCATAATCAACAATAAACCAACTGATAAACGTTCAATGCAGTGAAATCAACGTTGAACTCAAGGAATATCTTGTGAAGAGTGCTTCAATGAATGGGATATGGCAGTAGGAGAACATAAACCACTTATCTCGATTACAAATAAGAAAAAATGTCTAGAGTGGCATAAGGAATGCAGTCATTAGATTTATGAGGACTAACAAAAAGTGTTATGGTCTGATGCTTTACCCCTTTTTTTGCGCAGATGAAAAAGAAAAGACAGATTTGAAGAAATCCACCCAAATCACCCGAGTCCTCTTGTATGGTCCCACCTGTACATGCCTCTGGTGATAGAATCATGGTTTGGGTTATGTTTTCTAGACACTCCTTGTGTCCCTTAACGCTTTAGAAAGCAGTAGAATGAATGGAAAAACTTACCTTGGCATCATTTCTGACAGTACATTTAGCGATGGTTCATGTCTACAGTTTGAGGAACCTGATAGAGATTTTGGAATCTCCCATGGTCACCACAATCACTGTATCTTAATCTGTATCTTAATTCAGTTGAGCATCTATGAAATGAGCCTAAAAACAAATTTACTATCATGATCCTTTTCTTTCCTCATACAATATTAATATGAATGTTGTAGAAGGGTGGAAATCCATTAGGATACATTTCAGCAGTTTTGGGATTTTATGCCATGTCATGTGATGGCTGTAATTTAGATAAAAGGTGGCTCAACCAGTTAATATGTATAAGTCCTAACAAATTATGGTATATTCATGTAAACTGAGTTAATTTTTTGAACTAGCGGATAGTTATGCTTAATAACTGCAATTTGGTCAAGATATCGATCGTATAGTAATGCCAAGCCTCTTACTGAGTCGTGATGTTAAATGTAAATAACATAAAGTGAAATGCTAAATGAACAATCTTTATCACAAGACTAAACATAAACAGTGTGCGTACTTTGTTTTCCTTACATGGGACTATTGTTTATAATGGACTCTTTCAGCTGCTTCTCCTTCAAGATCCTTTGTCAGACTGTTTAAATCCAACTTTCCTTAATTCACAATAAATTTTGCATTTATACAGAGTGACTAGCGCTACCATGGTGAAAAATCATTACCATTGCAACATAGGTAAGGCTGTAACATTGATATATAGCCTGAACGACTACCGAAGGACACTGTTGTTGACATCATTGTACAATGTGCAGTATTATAGCAATATTCACATCTCAGACAAAAAAATACATTATTCACTCGACAACAAAAACGGCTAGAATGAAATCAGCTTAACAGCTTTCGTGTTATATGAAACTTGCACATATACAGAGCGAAGAATACATTTTAAATAAATACTATAATGTTACAAGAAGATATAAACATGTGGTATTTCCATTTATCACACTTTCCCCCATTCCCTAATTCAGGCTTGCTTTCATTCTGACAACTTTAATATAAAAAACAATAAACTTTAAATTGCACTCTGGTAGAGAAGTAAATTAACTTTCTCTTACCACTGCTATGATCCTTTTCCGGGTTTCAATTAAAAGCTTTCTTTTTTATCCACTGAAATATTATTTTAAGGTTCTAAACCACAGATTAGAACGTGCCACTAAACATCAAGACGTTGTTGACATAGATCAAGCTCTTCTTTCATTGTAGCTCCTTCATTGTAAGATCCATTTTAAGGTTCTAAACCACAGATTAGAACGTGCCACTAAACATCAAGACGTTGTTGACATAGATCAAGCTCTTCTTTCATTGCAGCTCCTTCATTGTAAGATCCATTAGCCTTTCTAAAGTGTCGGTCACCTTACACAGGCTGAATGGCATACAAGCCACCTCTCATCATAAAAACAGTCTAATGTCTGCTTTCGTCATCTAGTTTGACTTGACAATATTCTGATGTCAGTTCTAAAGTATTAACCCAACGGATCCCTTTTAACGTGTTCAGACATTCATTTGTTTGGGGTAATGAAAAGACACAAGTGTAAGGTACATTGTTCACCCATACCTTTTTCAGTACCAAATTTTTATTTTATTTTTAAGAATAATACCGTTGTTGTTTTCTTTATGGCAAAGCTATGCAATAGACTATTTGCGTTTTGTCTACTGCGGGGAATCGAAATTCTGGATTTTAGCGTTGTAAGTACGTAAACTTACTGTTGACCCATCGGTTGACGAATGATAATTTAAAAAATAATCAAGTAGAATCATAATCTACGTGAAATTATCTTATAGTTAGAGTGATCAAACACGCTAAAATGATTTTTCATAATAGTTTTATTCAAATATTCAAAAGTAATTTTGTACACCACAGTAACCTCTTTGAACAAAATGTAAACGTCCGCCATTTTGTTTTTGTTGACCATATTGACCTGAAATTATTGTCAAGAAATTCATTTTTCCTTTGTATTTCAATGAGATACTGGTACGGCATGGCCAGGTGGTTAGGGCGCTCGACTGGTAATCTGCGGGTTCGAATCCTCGTCCCACCAAACATGCTCGCCCTTTCAGCCATGTGGGCATTATAACATGACGGTTAATTCCACTATTCGTTGGTAAAAGAGTAGCCCAAGAGTTAGCGGTGGGTGGTGATGACTAGCTGCCTTCCCTCTAGTCTTACACTGCTAAATTAGGGACGGCTAGCGCAGATAGCCCTCGTGTAGCTTTGCGCGAAATTCAAAACAAACAAACAATCAATGAGATACCACTTGAATGCTAAGTATATGATACTGAGTTTCTTTGCAGTCCTTCTTTTGGTATAACTCTCCTATAGAAATAAATTTTGCAAATTTCCGAAGAAAATTCTTATTAACAAATCACAGCTATTTCTGTAATTCTTATCAAACATGACAGTTTTAGGTCTCTTCTTGTGAATCCAGCGAAGCATTATAAAAATACCCTTAGATATAATATCAATGATTTACTTTGAGTTGGGTTTTATTTGTAATTAAGCACATACCTACACAATTGGCTATCTGTGCCCAGCCCACTTTGGGTAGCGAAACCAGTTTTTTAGCGTTGTAAGTCTCAGATATGCCGCTGTACCACTGGATGGCGTCAGTTGGGAAATAGCCCATTACTAAAAGTTATCATTTTAATATGCTTTGGTGTGAATTTCGCGCAAAGCTACACGGGGGCTATGTGCGCTAGCCGCCCCTAATTTAACAGTGAAAAACAAGAGGGACGGCAGTTAGTCATCACCACCTAGAAGTAAACATCTGGAGTGTTTTACCTAGAAGTAAACATCCGGGTGCTCGAAGATAGATTTGCCTTCCTTCGCCTTGCAAGAGATAATTATTGTTTATCTAGAGATTAAGTACATTAACTATAGTGGGGGGGGGTAATTTTGGGCGTCATATGTATAAGATTTTAACGCATGAGGTAGGTGGGATAGGCGTGGTGTGAGGTTAAGGAGGCAAAGTTTCCGGCAAGGTTGATGAGTAGGCGATAAAAAACAGTACGACATCGACAAAGAATCAACAAACGGGCCTGGCAGGGATCTGTAAATCCAAATGCCGTGGCTGGAATCTATAGATCAATTTAATGTTCTTGTCTGTTAGTTCAGTTTTTATATGGTTTGCCGAATATTTGTCGTCTTGCTTCCTTTCTTATGTTCGGTTACGTCACCGGCCTTGATCTTCTCTCTGCCTCCTGGCCACCCAGACATTTCTCTGGTCTTCATATCCGCCATAGTGAAACATATGATCAATCTTTCAAAATTTATCAAATTCACGAACTCAGCAAACAATTTATCGCGAGCGGGGCGAAGAAGGATACCAATATCCCTGAACACCTTAGTTTGAGAAAGTTTATTTCCTTTAAAGACTAAGTCCCTGTATTTTGTATTTGTTCTGTGTCAATGCTTGGGTGTAGACCTTTGATTACAAAGGCTTTGGCAGTTGCTTTGTTTCTGGGTATGTGTACTGTGATGTTTCCTGGTTTAAATGCGTCCTCAGGCCATTCTTGTAGAAGTATGTTGAGTTCAATGGCTTTCGCCCCTCTTACGAGGACACCGCCCTTAGCTAACCTTTTGATGGCTACTATTTTGACTTTGTGACTGCCTGGGACTCCTTGTATTATAATGTCAAATTTTGGTGGTGGCGTGCGTTGATTTTGTGTCTCTGATTTTAAATGTGAGTTTGTTGATTCAGTTTTCCTTGTTTCTTTGGTGTTACTAATATGAAATCATCTTCTTCGGTGTGTGTTTGTGTTGTTCTTTGTGGCTGTGTATGTGTTTCAGTATCCATATTAGTGTTTTCTGTGTCTATGTGGGTTTGTTTTCTTTGTTCCTCTTTGTCTATGTCGTCGATAGTATGATCTCAGTTCTTATAATTGGTATATAGGTCTTATATACTTGGGAGGGTCAGGTGCATATGACCTCTTCCTCCACCCTATTAGATGTTATCAACTTCTGTTGAATACGAATATAACTACTACATTAGGGTCAGAGTATATCGCACTTACTCCAACCCCTTTCACGACATTGTCCATGTAGATACTTACATCTGTATTCAGGTGAATAAATACGTTTTCTCTTTAATTCGTTGTTGCAAATGTTCTGCATATGGTGAAAAAATTCATATGTAATTTTCACGTTCATTAACTTTACACCAATCGAGAGCATTCACATAAATACCCTTTTAATGCTGTAGAACCAGCTTAAAACTAACTAGAGTTTCTTAGTCTAGCATTTGGTGGCCTAATTATATGCTTATTTTTAACACATATATATTTACTGGTGAGAGGTACTTAGGGCTATTTCCATCATGCATGCAGGAGCGATCTAATTCACACAGTAGGTGATTTTTTTGCCAATTTTTCGCGAAGTAATTTAGTGAACTATGTAGGAGTCTATCGCATATATTTTATATATTTGCATATCTGTGCAAATATTTTGATGTGGTGCTTCTGGGTACTTTGTATGCTGTGGTAAGTATTGTATTTTGTACGATGTCGAGAAAACATGCGACAGTGCATTCTTTCTTATTAAAACTATCTATTATTGTTTCTGTTAGTCGAACTAGGTGGTCGGTAGTGTGTCTAAATTGTCTAAATTCATTTTGGATTTCTGGTAGTTTTGAAGTGATCTTCAGGAATGTGGAGAGTCGGCTACTGATTTTGTTCTTTCTAAGATATTGCATATGCAGCTGGTCAGGCTGATCGGGCAGTAACTGTTCAGTTTATTTGCTGCCTTTCTTTTTTTGTGGAACATGAGTACAATCGCTTGCTTTCAACAAACCAGGATGTATCCAGAATTTAGTGGTAGATTTAAAAAGGCTGTAAGGTGTTCAAACAATCTCTGAGTGCCTTTTTTAAAGGAAGATAGCTTGAGTGCCGTCTTCTCACGGAGCTTTGTTTTTTGTTGCTTTGATTGCTTGTTGAACTTCTTTATTTGTTATGGTTTTTGTCATTTGATATATTTCATAATTATCATTTGTGTTGTCGTTTATTTGATCATTTTGTATGTTAACAGGGTATTGTGGTGTGTGTGTGTGTGTAGGTTTAGGTTTTGTGTTACATACGTGTTCACCTTATTAAATAAGGGTAGTATGTGCTGCAGCAGTACTTATAACTGGTATTTAAAACAAACCAAGGGTACTTTTTGAAATGCATACTTATTCAAAATAAAATTACTTTGCTGTATATCTTTCATTGTTTTATCTAAACTTCTTTGTTTTAGCACAAAATGGCTCAATGGGCTGACTGCATTGTGTCACTTGCGGAGATATTATCCTGAATTTTAGTGTTATAGGTCCTTAAGCTTGCCGCTGCGCCACTGTAATACTCTGTGCTATTGCCATTTCGTTCTGTGTTAGTTTTTGCGTGACATGTTTTTATATTTACAACTTCAGTAGATAAAATGAAATGTGAAAGTATTTGCGTCGTTAAAGCCATAAAATGTTCTATTTTAAACGTTTATGTAAAACGATATATATAATAATTTCTAAACTCACAATAAACAAGTAAATATACCTATAGTAAAGTAATCAAAGCTGCAATTAAAATTAAATCCTTATTAGTAAACACATAACTGGCAAACTTTAAAAAAAAGAAAAAAAACTGTGGCTCAACGTTTTAATATAAAGGTACTGACATCATTGTCTACCATTTCTAGACTTGAAACAATAAGGCAGTAGAAAAATATATCAGTATGGCAAAATATTAATTAAATATAGTGAGAGTAATCATCACAGTCACCAGATGGGGGAAAGGGGTTTATAGGAAATCACCGAAATGTGCTCTTTTCAAGTAACACCCTTTTCTGACAGCAGCGTTCGTAGGCGTGAGAGAGTAAATGCGTCTCTGCTGTCAAGATTATTCTAAGTTTAATATATTTTACCCTGATTAGTTTTAGGTAGTGTTTTTTTTTTCAAAGTGTAGAAACTAACAATGCTTCAATCAATACAAAATAAGAACTATGCATACATTTTAATTTTAAAAGATTGTAAAACTCTTTTTTAACATAATTATATTTCTCTCTCAATTGCTTTATTGTTATATGACTCAATAAATATGTCGCATGTTTAAGAAGTAGGTGTTAGCATGTTCTAAAGCAAAACTGTAATATTATTTTAAAGGTTATGTGTCATTAATAATGACATGTTATAATTGCTTATAAGTTCTTTGATTGTGTTTTAGCGCAAAGCTAAATAATGGGCTAGCTGCGCTGTGCCCAGTGCGGATACCTAATCCAGAATTTTAGCGTTATAAGCCCTCAAACCTACCAGTGAGCCAGTGAGAGAAATTTCTTATGAAAAGAATTTCAAAATATCTGTTGAATTATTCCATAACCTCTACCGGAATGTCTTTGCTTTGAATTATAACTTTAGAAAAAATATTTTTTGCTAATGATAAGGAATATATAGAGAACTTATAAACATATGGTATGTGCATACCATCATAGTTGTGTTAGATTAAGGGTGATGGTTACAGAGCTGAATGTGTATTATAGTCCCCACATCAACATGCCCTTCACTGATAACAGTATCGATGTGTAAACTGATTAATGGTACAAGGACGTGGCTGTGTATTCATAAATAGGTTAAAAACCTTAAAAGGTTTGGTAATTGGGGTTACGTCCTATTGAGGGTGTAAATACATAACACTCTTTAGATAGGAAATGATAAAATATTAAACAATTCAATAGGATGCAAATTTCATTCTGATTGTAAATTTTTTGGGGAAGGTACTTGTCTTTTATAAGACCTTGTGAACTTCTGGATCTAGCTAGAAACTTCAAAACGGTGTCAAGATCGTCCTTATAGTAATAGTGTAAAGTTGTTTCGAATTGCAGATGTACCCACTTGAAGGACAGAAATCATAAACCTGATAGTTTATTATAAAAAAAAAACATGTCAGAGAGCTAAAAAGACAAAAGATTTGAATTTTAGTGTAATAAAAAATGTTATATGAAGCCTTTTCATCACTAATGAAAACATCTTTTGAAAGCATGTCAGCTGTTTTGTTCTATTTAACAGAAAGAAACCGTTAAGTGAGTTTTGGTTTTGGTTTGGATATGTACAAGAAATATTTATGTAAAATATTTCTGGTGATTCGAACATGAATCACTTTGAATGAAAAGTCGAAAACTTCTAACACTCAACGAATCTAGAATTACGAATAAAATACTTTTCACGTTTAAATTGCTGTTTTGTTAGTTGCTTACGAAAAAAGTCTAATTTTTACCTTTAAGTAAATCCTTAATAAACCGGAAAGCTTGTTTGTTTGAACATAAAAAAGACCATTCTTGGTGTGATGTTGTTAGGAATTAGTACCACAAGATATCACAGCTCCTTTGAACTATTTTATTTTAATTGTCTAAAGGTGAAATAAGCAACTGACTTAAAAAATTGAATGACTACGATTGTTTGAAAGATAATCACATTTTACTCTTTTATAAGTGGTGGAGAATATAACTTTATTCAGTACATTCATGTATATTTCTAAATTTTCATGTAGATGTTCTGCATGTGGCAAGTTGTATACTTGTACAAACCCTCCACCTTTATATAAAAATTTCATGTTACCAGGATTGTTTCATACGATTTATACGTATTGGTCCTGTTTATGTTTATGACCTCTTGGGTTAGGGTCATACTCATTACAAGGGATAGTACAGAGACTTATACACGTTAGTGTAAGTAGGGGTTTATTTACCATGAATAGTGCTAATGAGAATAATCAGTAACGCAGGTAGTCTAAGGATTGTGGGATACCGCATTAGGACCTTCGTCTGACCTAGCACTGTTGTATTATCATTATTTTTGCTCTAGTATAGACGTGATTTTAACCTGCTCTCCTGCCTCAGCAGTATGTAAACGTCTCCAAAGCGAATCTAGAGGTCGACCAGTTCAATAAAGACTTACATTGTGTATGAATAAAGATTTTGTTTATTTGTTCATTTTTACTTATTTAATTTTTTTCTGTCTGTGTTTATTTTAATCTCTGTAAGACACTTCCAGAACATGTATTTTGTAGATACTTATAACTATTTGTTGGACATCAGTATCCATGAATACCACAGGATGTCAGTTTAATACCTGAAAAAAAAAAAAAAAGACCTGTACTAATACATTCAGACGTTGTTTTCAAACAAGTTCAGTCAGGTGGATAAAGCAAATTCAATATTCCGAAGTAGACTAAATATCTGTTAGTATATATATTAATTTATGCTTAAAAGATTTTGTGTTTGTACGGATAACGTTAGAAAAATGCAAGTTTGACCTCATAAAAGATATGTGATTGGAATTTTCAACCTTATACAATACATGATCTAAACGATCAGGTCATCTTTTGAACTGAATAACGTGATTGACTGTAACTTTTATAACGCGCCCACAGTTAAAAGTGCAAAGCATGTTCAACGGCATCGCGTCTCCAACGTTGTCATTTTTATCTACAGCCAGACATTAATGTTAGGCGAATTGGTTTCTAATGTTTCGCTAGCTTTTGGCGTTTAAACCGTCACTTTTATAGTTTTGTATTGCATATATGAATAACGTTCCCAAAACATTTTGTCTTTTATCATCCAACTCAAATGACGATTTCTAGTATTGAACGAAAGGCCTCTTGAGCAGTGAGAGACAAAGATAGATCTGAAATGCTATTTCTACATACCTCTGGTTTTGAATACGAAATGGAGAAATTAAAAGGAGTGTGAAATAAAAAAAAAAACATCAGCAACTTATGAGATTTTTATCCCAAATGTTCGGCGTATAAGGATTGTTGTTTTATAGTTATCTATCCATACAATCTGGAGAAAACACGTCGAAATTGTCATATGTTCTCAAGAGATGGCGCTACTAAAATAATCACTGATCTCACGAACCTTAGGAATCATAGCAATATGAATTCGGTACTATGTCGCATGAAACCTAGTCATGTAAAATTATAATAAAAATATAGTCCTATCAGGTGAGCTATGAAAATACTGAGCGATGACTTGGAAATTTTGTAATTCTAATTAGATGGCATGGTCTTGTATAACTTATACAGAATGATGGAACGAATACGAATGGTAGTTAAATAAAAAAAGATCTAGAGCTTTCGAGATCATGACAGAAAAGGAGAATATAACAGAACATATGAATTATCTTGATACAAGTTCTGTTTGAAGTGTTAAATGGTTTTTGATAAGGTATTTCAAACCATTTTACCACGCCGTCGAATACATGTTTAAAATATCCGCTATTATACCATTATATATTTCTATAAAAAAAAAAAGAGGTGAAAAACAAAAATAACATAGGAAATGGATTTTGTAGGAAACATCTATTATATGTAAATACATTTTAATTCTGCTATAGCGTATTAAGTTAAATCCTACACATTCATACTGGCATATTGTTCTAGTTTCGTTGAATTTTGCGCAAAGATACTCGAGGGCTATCTGCGATAGTTGCCCCTAATTTTTCAGTGATATACTGGAGAGAAGAAAGCTAGTCAACACCACCAGTCGTCAAAACACGGGCTACTCTCTGTATATATTCGAATAGTGGGATTTCACTGTCACTCTTGACGTACCTAGGACCTAAAGGAGGTAACAGGGTTCTTACCACAGAACCTCGGATCTACAGCCTGGAACGTTAACCACTGGGCCACTGATCCCAAACTTGTATAAACAATTATTTACGAGATTAGTTTTGTTTGTTTTGTTATGGATTTCGCGCAAAGCTACACGAGGATTATCTGCGCTAGCCGTCCTTAATTTAGCAATGTAAGACTAGAAGGAAGGCAGCTAGTCATCACCACCCACCGCCAACTCTTTTACCAACGAATAGTGGGATTGACCGTCACATGTTTGGTGTGACGGGGATTCGAACCCGCGACCTGCAGATTGCAAGTCGAGTGCCATGCCGGGCCTACGAGATTAGTGATATTGAATCATTTTCCTTTACTATGTAGATTCATTTCTTTACTAACTGTTAAAATATAAGATCACACGAAATAATTTTATATGCAAACAGTATTGTGAAAATGTTTGATTGTAAAAATTGAAAATCGTGAAAAAATTTTCATTTAGGTCACGTTATCAATGAACATAACTTCAATATTTTACAAATTTGAACAAGTTTCTTACAACTTTTTACCATTTTTAGTAAAATTTCAATTGTTTTTCGTATTCCAGTATCACACTTGTCTCTGTTTTGCAATATAAATTGTATATACATTCCATTTCAAGAAAATATAAACTAATGAAATACATTGTTTCGGCGTTTATTTAGATGAATCAAATTTCAGTTATATAAGTGTAATGAATTTAGCTTTATTTAATAAAAATTGAACTTTCTTACGATTTATAATCCGGAACGGTAAAATATTAAATACTCTCTACATAGACTAAGCCAGACATAATCGTTGTTACATAAACTGTAATTACAGCAGGTGAAACATATGCTTTCTTAAAATGGTACGTGTGTTTTCATAATCATAAAATTAAGTTAATTAATAAAGAAATAAACGGACACAAATTAAATTATTCAATGCAACACGGAAGCACCAAGAGTAAACTACTTTGAAAGAATAGACAATGTTTTGATTATGATTCGAGAGGTATACGCGCACATAGTAAGATGATTCTGATAAATTATTAATAATGCTATGTAATATTTATCTAAACTAGCAGATACCCGCAAAACATTTCCGGCCAAATTAGTATTTTTATCGTAACAGTACTTCTTTAAATATAACACTTCTAGCACAATACAAACGAATTGTAAG
>NW_013668004.1:36755-42700 GCF_000517525.1 Limulus polyphemus | reverse complement strand
AACAACCCAGTTATTATATAAAGAAAGATTATTGAACCAATAAACAATGAACACCGTGTTAATTTATCTCTTTATCGAACATAGGCCTAAAATAAATTAAAGTTTTATAAAGTAAGGCTCATATACAAGTAGATTTGCACATTTCGTTGTCTACGATTACAATTCGTTTGTATTGTGCTAGAAATGTTATATTTAAAGAAGTACTGTTACGATAAAGATACTAATTTGGCCGGAAATGTTTTGTCAAAAAGTTGTTTCCATCTTAGTGAACTAACCGTGTTTCATGGGTTACGTGTGTTATACGTTGTGTGATGAGTAAAACGTATTTATTGAAATAACTTATACTTTTTGCCAGAATCTTTCTTACACTAAAAAGAAATAAATAATACCGGACTGTGTAAGTAGATATTTTAATCATATCTATAGTAGCGGTGGAAAGTAATTCAGAACAGTAACAATTCAAACCTTACAAATTTTACCTTTTAAACTCGTTTAATGATCATTTCTACTTTACTGACTACACGAAGTTAATAAATATCTATTGTTTACAATAATTTAATATATACTTATTAACTTTAACCTGTGTTACGTTTTTTTTACTTTAATTTAGTTAGGACTAAACTTTAATGTACTTAATACTATCCATAAATAAACTTATAATGTTATTCTACGACCTAACGTCAAACCTTTTTTAAAAACTTTGATAAGTTTTTAATATTCTGTTGTACAAAATGGTTAGTAAATTATATTTACATTCCCCTTTTGTTGTTCTTATTTAATACAGCAATTGTAGCGACTTGATGACTGAGCTTTGCAGCTCTGTTTGTCGTCGAGTGAATAATGCGCATGTGCTGTTTTTCTTGGGGAAACATTCTAACTACGCCTGCTTATGCAGCAGGTTCTCGGTCAGAAAGCTAACGGTCGTACATACAAACAAGCAGAATAATAGTATAGATAAGCGCCAATTAATTACAAGTGGAATATAAATATGCAAATAGGTTGAAAGGAAGATAAGGTACTAGGAGTTGATAGTTTGAAGAAATTCATGTTGCTGTTTGTTATTAAGCACAAAGCTACACAAAAGCTTATCTGTGCTCTGCCCACCACGGGTATCGAAACCCGGTTTCTAGCGGTATAAGTCCGCAGACATACCGCTGTGCCGGCCGGAGAAATTCATATATCGATGATAATGTTTTTAAAAAGACAATAGCTACTTTTTTGTAAATTTGTGAGCAAAAAAGAAAAGAAGCCGAACCAAGAATATCGTTTGCTAATTCTTTGTTTTAATCTTATACTTTTATAACCTTTTTTTTACAAGTAACAGCTTTAAATGCTTGCCACGCATACGTCACGTTTAATATTTTACAAAATGTAGTTTGCAAAATAAAAAAAGTTTCAAGTGACTCAAACATATAAAAGTTTCCAAAAAACAAACATAATGCAGCACATACTCTACATCCTTGAAATCCCGTAGGCTATTAATATTTTAGAGGCTGAAGGAAGATTTCAGTTTGAAGACTTGGGATATGCTTTTAGTGAATTATTCTTTATATATTGTTTCAACACGTAAGTTTATATTTCTGAGAGATTTGTGATCTTTGACATTTAGGGTTGTGATGTTTAACGTGTTGAAACTTTATATAATTATTGCGTGGGAAATGATTTCATAGAACAATAAAACATTTTAACTTTTTTGATATGTTCACTTAAGAACAACGACTTTGAATACATTACTATATAAAACATTATTTGTTAAGATCTCTCAGACAAGAGAAACAAGTTATTTTTATTCTGTCTTCACACAGATATTAATATGCTAAATGGGCTATCCGTGCTGTGCCCACCACAAGTGCTGAAATCCGGCTTTTAGCGTTATAAGCCTTGAGACTTTCCGCTGAACCACTAGAGGGCCACACAATTTATTATTTATAATGGTCTTATTGTTTCTCGATTATTATTTACCTTAAACTTACGCGATAAATAAAATACATAAAACCAATACTTACATTTTATAGCAGAGAATAATCTGTTCGTTTTTTTTCTATTTCTGTTACTTCCGTTTAATGAGATAAGAATATAAATCATTGAGCACTTTCTGAAATCACCTTTTACTGAGTAATAGCTAAAAACTTGTTATAAATTTAAAACTATTGAAGACATATTATAAAGAAAAATCAATAAAAATGTAAGACCAGAGAATATCTCTTTCTCATTTTGCCAGTGTCGAAACATCGCTATTTCCGCTTTTGGATTCCATAGTCATTGTGCTGCACTATTTAACAGGAAGCAAGTAGGCCTAAAGCGAGAGATAAAGCAGTGTGGCCATGATGTTATTTTCATGCGCTAGGTGTAAATAGTATTATGAGCTTGAAAGCTAATTACCGGGAATCTGGGACGTTTTCTATTTTTAGGTCCAATATGCTCATCTTTCTCTATGCATTGAGATATGTTATTGATGTTCTTGGTGTCCCTCTAAGGCATCGAAGCTTTACGTGTAAGTATTTCTGATTTGTAAAGCTGAAATTTTCTGAGTACTCCACCTGCATTGTTTTCTCTTTTATACACCAAGGTTGAGTATGTTATATTAAAACGATTGTAAATATGGAAATCAGCAAGTCATAGGAAAACTACAGCCGATATAAACACGCGGTGGAAAAGAATGTATCAGAACTGCATTTTGACATTGTGTGACGTTATATAAGTAGTGAGATTTAGAAGTTCTAAGACGAGTTATACCTTTTAAAATATGAAATAACTTGGGGTACCAACATCATTCAGAAAGAGACCTGCAACAAGTCGTACCCCAGTCATGGTAAGCAAAGTGCGGCGTCTTGTAACAGGTGAGAATCCACTAATATAAAGATCAGTCGCAGTAGCCGTCCACGTTACCCAAACAACAGTCGCAACATAATCAAGAAGGATTTCGGTCTGGAAAAGCAACAGTAATCACATACACAAATTGATTCCACGACATATCCGTTTAGCCATCGCGTACGTCAAATAGCTGAAGAATGAAACAGGTATTTATGCTTTTCCATACAAAGATATATTAGTTAAGCCGCCTGACACAGCGCCTATGGATTTCTCCGTGATTACACTTCTGGAAGAAAAATGTATTAAATCAGTTTGCATTATAGTTCTAGTGTTTTATGATTTCTTTAGTGAGTTTGTTATTATACCTTTAAACAATTTTCTTCTTAATTCAAATAAAACAGAGGTTGAGTACTTTATATTAAAATATTTTGGAGTCTCACCACGTCGTTATAGTCAATGTCGTCACGTCCTGTTTCTTGACAACAACCCCGCAGCATAGTTTTCATTGCAAAAGGCTACGTTGTAAGGCTGCCAAGTCTAAAGCACACCACCACCACCACCTGAAAAATTTCCTTAATCTATCTACCATATGAGTATTATATGAGTTTCTCAGTACCCGTTTAAACAATCTGATATCACAGAATCCATAAACTGGCATGTCTTCATATTGACTAGCATGAATACTTGTTTCATGTCCCAGCTGTTTGAGTTACGCGACAGTTGAATGGGTATGACCTGAAAATAACTTGTGTACACGTGACTCCCTGATTATATTGTCTACTATTGCTCTTAGCACATGGATCGCTTTTCCGTCTGAACTTTGTGTTCATGAATTGCCACATGTTACAATATGCTGCACTTTGCTTACCAAGGCTGAGGTACGACTTGTTACAGGTCCATTTTTTGGACGATCTTGTTTCCTATTTCTTTATTTTCTAATGCTATTAAGTAGAAGGGATATTATGTCTTGGAAACTAAACATCCGACCTGAATACATGTGTAAGGTTCGAGTATAAAAACATTTTGAGTCTGAAAGGGTTGTTGTAGACCATTCCCAAAAAGAGATCCATTTTCGATGACATCACACTACCTACGAACGCTAAACAGTGTCAAAATGACCGTCACATTATAACGCCCCCACGGCTGAAAGGACGAGCATATTTTTGGTGTATTTATATGAATAATGTATTACACACACATAGTTTATTTTACAACTAATATTTCACATTGACTTTACTCTCACCTGTTATATTTCACACTTACTTTACTTACACCTGTTATATTTCACATTTACTTTACTCTTACCTGTTATATTTCACACTTACTTTACTTACACCTGTTATATTTCACATTTACTTTACTATCTCCTGTTTTATTTCCCACCTACTTTATTTCACACCTTCTTTATTCACACCTACTATATTCTACATTACAGAAATGGTGTTACAATCACTTTGCTTTTCTTTAATATTTTTACTAATCCTTCTCTACAGCCTCAGTGTTTGTTGATACTGAATGATTCTTGATAGACCACATTAGATGTTCTTTCTCATTCCTGGGCCAAAATATAGAGATTTCTTGGTGATCCTATTGTTAAACATCCAACATAGAATAAACCATATGAAAACCAAAGGGTTTCCAGATGTAGCCCAGTCACCATAAGGGTCTGACCTTATGGTTTGGCTGCCATTTTTTTTTCTGGCAAAAAAATGTGAATGTTTGACAATTTTAATGAAAAACTCAGAAATTTCCAAGAGAAACTAAAAAAAAGTTCAAGAAAAAACTGAAAAGAAAAAATGGAATAAGAGTCGGTCCAAGACTGTCGAGTCATTAGCCAAACAAACATATTTTTGCGGTGGGCGTGGCTCAGGGTAAATAGGGACCGGGTATAACCACCCTATGACATACGTCTTGCTCCAATGTATCATCCTACCAAGTTTGGTTGAGGTTGGTTCAAAGACCATTGCGGTCAAAGAAACAAACAAATGTTTTATTTTTATAAGTATAGATTTATATATATATGACTTTTATTTTTCTGTGTAAGTATATAGATATTAAAAAAATGGGTATGCAATTAAAGGATAAAGTTGGAATTAGTTAATTGTTTTTTGGAATATGTTTAACCACTAGATGGCTTGCTTAGATATAAATCAAAATGATTAGCTTGCCATCCAGTAGAGTATATGAAATGACGCTTATACTATGTTGAACTGTAGACCTGCTATAAGTGAGCCATAATTCACGTTGTTTCAGTTGTTGTCGAACACGGTGCTTGTTATTTGCCCTCCACTCAGCTCCATAACCACTGTTATAACAAACTCTTCTACAAAACTGACAGCTGACAAGAAGGAAAAACGCTCTGAATAGCCGCACATAGTCATAAGTGTTCATGAGATAACTTCCAAAGTCATTGCATGGCTGTTAAATTTTCATTAAACTAAGAGCTTGTTTCCCGATGTTGTAAAACCGACTCCAAGGGTGGAAGCCACTTCGAGGTGTATAAATTAAGTGGGATTAAGTGATCGTGAAGAAGTAAAATTAAACTCTGGGAGGATAGTTGGGGGTTATAAAGGAAACAACAACTTAGAAATATATATTTTATTACGATCAATAAACTCTGTAAACTAACTACTGGGTAATGCACATATCACAAGCTATTATTTTCATGTTCATTATTAATAGGTATATGGAAGTCTAAAATAACTAAAACACCCAGTACTTACTTATAGGATTCGCTAAATAATATATGTATCTTATGTGGAATAGAAGAGTTATTCCGTACATATTGATATATAAAATGTGTTTCTTTGATACAAGTACAATGGTGCCATTTACAACAATAATTCCCAAAAAATTATTTCGGTGGCTCCTAGGCCTAAATCTCTATTTAAATTTATTTTGCTTTTAACAATTATATTGAATTCATCTTTATCTGTTAACTGTTTAATATAATATTATACATATTATATTATGTTATATTCTAAAATAACAACCATGGATCATTATTATATTAGACGGTATGCAAACACAAAAAAAAATAGCGAAGTATATTTAATTTTCATATCTTTAAGTTATTTTAAACATATTTGAATAGACAAATGCTACGTTTAAAAATTGCAGCATAACTTACA
>NW_013668004.1:32064-35673 GCF_000517525.1 Limulus polyphemus | reverse complement strand
CGAAATTCAAAAAACTGGTATATAATCAGTGTTATGTATACTTCTTGATGGATTCTCCTGAGAATGGTGTAAGTATTTACATCGAAACATGTAGAGTTAAAAAGTTAAAAATATACAAGTTATAAGTTTCTTTGAACTTGTATATTTTTATTTTTTTAACTTCACAAATAAATGTTTGTGCAAGTAAAAAAACGTTGATCTTCGTTTTATTATTTTATTTAATATAATATAAGAATACTAACTGAAGTAACAAAATTCTTTTACATAAAAGAATAAGGAAATCGCATGAACAAAATAACTCAACATTAGAGACCAAACGAGGGTATGATGGAGTGGACTAGAAGAGTTATTCCGTAAATATTGATATATAAAATGTGTTTCTTTCATGTTCATGCCAAATTTCTTAATACATTGGCTTGTGCTCATTTTTTTCAATTTTACTATCGATAACTAAAATAACAGAGATTGTGTACCCTCGTCCCGCCGCTCCTTCTCCCATCCTGAATGCTGAACGATCTGATCCGGATTAGTTTTTGTAGTTTGATGAAAAGTCTCAACCTTAACGTGTCCATGAAATTCAGTACAAGTCCGATCACATTTTACAGAATTATTAACCCCAAACCGCGAAAATGCCCTGTCTCCTCATTATAAAAAAAATACTTCAAAGTGATCCAGAATTCAGGGAGGACCGTCCCACAGTGAGTTCCCATCTTGTATAAAGTCTTCGTTTACATCGGTTTATCAGTTTTCAAGATACGTGCACGGAAACACAGACAGACACACATATGCACCCGATTGCAATACCCAGTTTATAATTTATAGTGTAAAAAAACAAGTTTATAAATGATAACAGCTATTTGTTAACAATGAATACATATTCGACTAGAATTCGACTTTTTATGCATATCTGTGTTTGGGTTTATTAATACCATTACTGAAAAGTCACTACCCACCAGACACACGCACACAATTGACTGTAACTCTACTTATATTTTGTTGCTTCCTACGTTTTTGAGCTTCCACAGAATCTCCGAAAGTTTTATGTTTCAAGCTGCTAGCAAGTCAGTAAACTACGGTACTTGCGTTATGCATTACACCTTTTACCGTATATCATGTTCACACATAGAATGACGGGTCTACGTGTTATATTATAAACTTGGAAAATAAGAACTTCCACAGAAACTTCAAATAATGCGTGCCAAGCTGGGCTGCACAGAGAAAAAAAAAGACTATTCATTCTATATGTTCACTTGTCCTACCATCTTGAAGAACGACACCGTTTTAGTCCACATTCTCTTCTGTTTCTAAGACGTGCGCATGCCATGAATCACGTGAAGAATTATGCACTCTGTAGGCTACAACACAGCATGAGATATGAACTTAAAAAAGCAAGAAATAAAAATATTTGTTACTCTTAATTCTGGTTTTATTTACAACGTAAAAGCCGCTTATCTTGATACTGATGGGGAACTTCCGATATCTTATACGTGACGAAGAAGTACTACACGGAGTACACCGCGCGGTCGTTTCGTGACAGATTTACAATTTATTTATACAAATGGCATCTGACTATGTTGGTTAGGCATGAAATAAAACTCTTACGTTGCTGTTTATATAAGCCGAGAAGCGAGAATGGGCCCGTGTGTACGTTGTATTTAAAACTTTCATTTCAAAACTACCTAACATTATGTGGTCAGATTTACAGAGCGTGATCAAAGTTCCTTCATGTTGGAGAATTATGTAACTCTCACAATCTTCGGCATCCACTTTTTCTAGCAAGCTTCTAAGCTATATATTAAATGTGTATCATTTTTAAGAAAACATGATTTTTTTTCTTGGCCGAATTTCAGGATAAGTTGTTTTATTTTTATTTTTTTAGTTTATGACAAGAGAAAAAGAAGAAGAAGAAGAAAGACGCTTATAAAGTTACGAGCGCTGTTACTTTTAGTACTAATTGTAAGCGTTGACATCCTACAGCAGAAGTAAGTCTACAAAACACTAGTGACGAATAGGGCTGATAACTTTATTGATTTAATAGTGTTGTGTGATCGATCTTTAGTGATGCAAGTACATAAGAATAGAGATATTAATGCATTGAAATTTGCTAAATTATTCATAAGTAATTTACATATACCATCTCAACTGAAACACTCATATAATTTGACAACTAGAAATTTGTTGAGCGGAGTTGAATGCCAACCGGATGTATAAAGATTACATTCGAAGTATGAGTATTTAGTTTCATGATGGTGAAATGTTCCCGAATGTATGACACGACATCAGCAAAACAAAGGAAACGAAAAGCATGAAAAACAGTATAGTGACATCTTTACAAGCTAAGAGCGCTATCTTACACTGGCCCAGGAGTGATCTAATGATTAGCGTTCCGGTCTGTAGATCCGATGGTTCATGCTTCCCAATCCGTTGCTGAAAAACAAAGATTGTGTTCCGCACAATAACGGTTGAATCTCAAGAGTTGGCGGAGGGTGCTGTATAATAGCCGTCTTCCCTTTAGTCTATAATTTCAAAATTAGGAATTGTACGAATATCCGAAACAAATCAAAACAAGTTTTCACATTGGTGCTCATATTATATAAACAGCAGTATGCGTAGGTACTGAAATCTGGGGCCAAGTTCGGTAGATAAGTAAATGCTATTTCGATTTTAATTATGTAAGTAATTGATAATCATTTCTAATCCAAATAAGCTATGTACTTAGAGTGAAACTCAAAGCCGTCAGTTTCTACTTATAAAGATTAGAATGTATTGTTTCAACAGTTTAGTACTCAAGCTGTTAATGACATTTTCGGTCTTAATCCCAAAAATATCTCACGAGTTTAGCGAATATGTACAATAACGTTATGTATAAGAGAGTAGTTTAAAAAGACATAAGCAACGTATTAAAAGCCAATAGAAAGCTTCCATTAATAGATACAAAAATTGCGTTAACATTTTGAAAACAAAGAAGTAAAATCAAATGGCATTAGCGAACTTGTGTTATATTACAACGCAAGTCAAACAAATATTGGAAAAGAAAGCTTTCGGTGATATGAAAGGAAAGAAAATATAGTCCAGTTGAAAAACATGAACTTTGTTCCCAAAGATGAAGAAGATAAACATGATTCCAGAATTTACTGAATATATTTTGTCTCGAGCCAATTATGTACTCGATTTCGCCTTCCGGCCAGTAAATTCTTCTTGTAAGCCCGTCTTCTCAAGCTTACGAGACAACTAAATAGCTAACTCGGTTGTAAACTGTAAAGCAAACAACCTATGTGCAGTCTTCCTAATTCTAAAACAACTATTCACATCCGAAATATATGTGAATATAAGTCGAAATGCTGAAATATCTAAATGAATTCAAGGTTGCAGTTGCATGAATTAACCATCATTTATAAACCATTAGAAATTTGAATTTTACGCCATCTAGAATATCTTCCTATGGTGTTAAAATGTGAAACGCAAACTCAAGCTCCAGAAAAAAAATAAAAATAAATGTTTTATCTTGCTCGCGCAGTAGTATACTACCTATTTAGTTTGTTATGAATTTCGCGCAAAGCTACTACGAGGGTCCATCTGCGTTAGCCGTCCCTAATTTAGCAGCGTAAG
>NW_013668004.1:29409-31064 GCF_000517525.1 Limulus polyphemus | reverse complement strand
CATCCACCACCCACCACCATCTCTTGGGCTACTCTTTTACCAACTCATAGTGGGATTGACCGTCACTTTATAACGCCCCCACGGCTGAAAGGGCGAGCATGTTTGGTGTGACGAACCCCTATTCGTTTTTTCTTTAGCAACTGAATGTGATGAATATGGTATAATGTGAAAACGCAAATCATTGAAGGTTGTTGTAGACTTAGAGAAATAAGGCAGATGAAAAGCGCGTGGTGTATTACAGTTTGTTTGTTAAGCACAAACGTACACAATGGGCTATCTGTGCTGTGCCCACCACGCGTAATCGAAACTTACCACTGTGACACTAGGGGGGACCGGTGCATTACAGAATTAGCACGAAAGTTACCGATGGTGGACTATAGCGATTTTTGTAAACACATTTGTCTCAACTATTTACGCCAATAATTATTTGTGGGTCCACGATTTTGTTGAGTACGGAGTTCTTAATAATATACGAGTCACACACACACATATACACTCAACCAAACATATTGCAATAACTCCACTAATTACAACTGGGATTTCCTATTTATTTTTCATAGAAAATCAGGGATTTCGATCAGTTATTTGGACAATTATTTACACTGAGTATTGAAATAGGCAAACAAATAAAATGACTCAATGCGGTAGGTGGACAACTTAAAAACAAGTCGATAATTTGAGGTTTAGTCTGACAGTCCAAAATAACAGGATTGAAGGAGTTTACCATCATCTACTGATGCTAAACGCTTGATATAGCTTCTGTCGAAAGCTAGAGTTGTAGATAAATTTCTTGTATATCATCAAGTTACAATACTGTGAAACGCTGTTTAAACAGAGGTTACGTGCTATGTACACATGGACGAAAGAAATCAATTATGGTAATGTATACAAATCTCTGTTTAAACAGAGGTTACGTGCTATGTACACATGGACGAAAGAAATCAATTATGGTAATGTATACAAATCTAAACTTATATACAAGAAACAAGATGGTGGAATTTTCAATCTGAACGGTACCTTATGACTGACTGCCACTTTTATAGCGCGCCCAGTACGGTATTTGTTCAGCGGCATCACGTGCCAAACCTCGGACCCTTCAGTCCGCAGGCCGACACATTATTAATTAGTAACCCTACATCTTAAAACGGTATCTAAAAGCATATCGAAAAACACTTATATCACTTATACTGATATATAAATATGTATTCGTTAAACATTTCATTTCAGACCCATACTTTTTGTTGTTGTTTTGTTTAGCGCACAGGAGTCTAAAAAATAATGACCACCAATAGTGAATGACCTGTGAAAAGCGAAGAATAAATGAAAAGTATAAGACTGGGTTTGGCCAACTTGATTCACTTAATGCAGGAGTGAATACTTTGTATACGCGAAGAATAAGTGAAAATTATATGACTGGTTTTGGCAATAGTCTGTCATGATTTCAATAATTTGTTATTGTTTCCTTAATGCAAAGTTACACAGTGGGCTTATCTGCACGCTGTCCCTCGTGGGGACACGAACCTCCGATTTTAGAGTTGTAAGTCGGTAAACTCACCGCTGACTCACAGGAGGAAACTATTTGTTGAAAGCATAAAAAAACTGCATGTTTGAAGAAAGAATAGGGTTTGAAAAACAATAACAGTTTTAATATTAAT
>NW_013668004.1:23028-28467 GCF_000517525.1 Limulus polyphemus | reverse complement strand
AAACCGGGTTTCGATACCCGTGGTGGGCAGAGGACAGATAGCCCTTTGTACAGCTTTGTGCTTAATAACAAATAACAATAACTAAGTTATCTTTCCTATTTTAAAATTTAATAATTAACTAACTAAGGAAATACAACCATGCAGTTTTCAAAATCTTGTAGCCAAACTCAAACAGTTTTTATTGACATATAAGTAGACTTTTAAGTGTGCAGTATTAGTGGCTCTCAGCACGTCTGACTGACATTTGATTTCAGTCTACGTTTGCTGCAACATGCCCATAGTTACAGTGGCGATAGTGTACGTTATCCTGGTCTTTAGCGACGTGATGTTTTCTATGGGTATGCGATACACGATATCCTTAACATACCCCCATACTTCTTTCCTGCACTTGCGTATGTAATTACACTGCACCACAGTCTTAGTCTCTGCAAACCAAACGACACATCCAGCCTTTTCTTGCATGGTTGCCATTTTACGGGGTAACACTATTAAGTGGAGTGAAAAAAAAAAATAAAACATGACAATAAAACAATTTGAGTTGGGCTTCAAGATACTGAAAAGTGCATGGGTGTATTTTCCTACTTATTGAATGATTAAATTTTAAAATAAGAAAGATACTTTTGTATCACCATGTAATTTTACTAGGTCTGTTTGTTTGAAATTAAGCACAAAGCTACACAATGGGCTATCTGCGCTCTGCCCACCACGGGTATCGAAGCCCGGTTTCTAGCGTTGTAAGTCTGCAGACATACCGCTGTGCCATTGGGGGGCAATTTTTTTTTTTTTTACTAGAACAAAGTGCTTCATTCACACGAGGTGCTACAAGTGCTTAAATGTCTGAAATTTATTCAATAGTAGGGCAAATTAGTTTTGTTGGAACACTTTGATAATCTGGATGGTTTCGATTTTGAATTTTGCCGCAATGCAAGTTTTCAATTTGCTGTTTTAAACATAAAACACACGGGAAAGTCTCGTGTAAACACGTAGGCGTAAAAGATTATAAAGCAAGAACTGTTTCTTAAAATTGTCTGCACTATTATTAACAGAATTCGATACAAATAATTTTGGTGTAAATGGAAGAATACACAATCACAAATTTAATTAAAAATATCTGAACTGGTGGTGTGTTTTCCATTATCGGGTTTTTATAGGGCCGCGATTCTTTACAGTAGATGTCTGTGATTTGTTGGCGATAAATTTCAACAAAATACGGGCAGCACACAGCCCATTTTGTTTTTAAATAATATATTCAAAACAGGACAGACGTATGTTCAAAAATCTGTTATCACAGTTATATCCAGGGCTATAAATATTTGGCTCTTTTTCGTCAAAGTCCACACAGGTGGGTTAAATTGCTTTATAACACTCTTTGACAAGACAAATTATTCTCCTCTACTCTGTTGTTAGAATATAAGGCTGGGACACTCACTTTAAAATCACCACTATAACTGTTCGTTACCACAGTTGTATCCAGAGATTTAAGTAATTGTATCCTTTTCGTCAAAGTCCACACTGGCTGGTTCAGTTACTTTATAACAACCCGTGGCAAGACAAGTTATTCTCCCCTGTCTCTGTTATTACAATACAAGCTGTGAAACTCACTTTAAAAATCGCCCGTTACAACTAAACTCACACACACAGAGTCTAACTTCACTTTTTTTCACTTTTACTTTCGTTAACTTATTTTCTATATTTGCACGTATTTATAATAATCGACAGAAAAATTTAGAAATATCTAGCCCTGTAGTAACAACAATATGACACATATCGAGAAAAAATTAGAAGCTTCGAGTAAGATGACGTCAACAATATTACAAAAGCCCAGTACAGCAATTAAACTATATTGGAAGTCTTTATAATAAGAATTTATGTATTATATATATAATGATGCCAATAACATACTCATATTACTTATAAAATATTGTCTTGTGGGTTTTGTTTTATGTTTAACCTTCGTACGTTTATATTAAGAAATATATTTGTTTGTTTGTTTTAGAGTAAAGCATCATTGGGCTATCTGCTTTGTTCACAGCGAGGAATCGAAGCCCGGATATTAGCGTTGTCAGTCGGTAGAGCTGTCCCACCAGGGAACTACAAAATATAAATATCTCATTTCGATAATATAAACATAGTTCAAAAAGAAACCCATTGCTTATACTTTTAGCAGCAGTTCTAGTTGAGAAATAGTTGAGATACTGCAGCAGTGTGTAGTAAAATACGAAGACGAAAAATAAGCGAGTATGGCTTTATTGTTTATTTATATGAATCTAATAGAAAATCAGTGATGTATTATGATCTTTATGTACATAAAAAACACGTATTAATTACATTTCCCGCGCCGCCCCGGTGGCACAGCAGTATGTCCGCTGACTTACAACGCTAGAAACCGGGTTTCGATACCCGTGGTGGGCAGAGCCCAGACAGCCCATTGTGTAGCTTTGTGGATAATTACAAACAAACAAACATTTTCCGCTACTTATCTTCGCATTGAGTATGTCTGTTTGTAGTGGTTAATAGGTAGTACGTCGAATAACAAAACGACTACAAGAAAACCGGATATACATATTTTGATTGTGGACACACTACCCGCATTAAGGATCTTTTAATCACATTGGAACATCTATTTCGACCGTTTGAATAAATGAAATGGAATATAAATAGAATAATATCTAAACTGCTATATGTGTATTGTCTGAGGCCTTAAAAAACTATTTTATCGGATCTAAAAATGAACTGCATACTGCGTCAACTCCTTGTATAAATATCATGACAGCTGAAAAAAGAAATCATGTTATTGACTCATTCGAGTGAGCCTCTACTCAAATAATAGTTTTTTGGGGCAATAACTACCATAAAGGCACATTTCGTTCTCTTATTTATTTATACTTGCAACCCCAGTGGCACAGCGGTATGTCTGCGGACTTACAACGCTAGAAACCGGGTTTCGATACCCGTGGTGGGCAGAGCACATATAGCCCATTGTGTAGCTTTGTGCTTAACTTCAAACAAACTTATACTTGCGCGTGTAAATCATTTGAGACTGTGTACGGATGTATGCATATATATAGTATAAATGTGTTAATTTTTAAGATTTGGAAATATTTTTTTTCTTTTGTTGTCTTCGATCTTAAAGACCTTAACCATATTTATATTAAGATACATTTCATTACAATTCGAAATATCTAAAAAAGAGGTAACCAATATATCAATATCTATCAATTTGTTATTCTTCATTTGTGTTGTACACACAAAGCTAGCTGTATCTTTCAATATACTAACAAACTTAATTTATTAAGCAATAAATAAACATATTGAAACTGTTCCTTGAGAGTGTTGCACAGCAAGTAAATAAATGAATCACTAATATACTGAGCTGAGGGGATTTTTTCTTTTCAATTCGGTCATAAAGAAATACAATAAACTTAAGAATAACTGATAAAACAGTAAGTAAATTAACCTACTCACAAAACTCGTGACAGAGTAAGATAACTTAAATGAATACGGGTATCAGGAGTTGATTATTTTGTCTTGTTTATAAGTAACAGAGGGATAACAACAGGTTCTTGAAATATTGTATTACTTGTATGAGCTGTCTTCGTACTTGGGAAAGTCCTTAATGATTCGATTTCGAAAATTAAACCAGAACTTCAGGTTCAAGGACTGAAAAGTGAATAACTATAGATTATTATTATTTTTGGAAGGATAACATAATACTTTCCTTATAGTATGTTGCTTTAATAAAACGGCCACTTAATGTATTACACAGATGAATTCAAAATTACTCAAAGATAGAAACGATACATATATTATTAGGGTTTATTATACCAAAAGTATAATCTAATGATTTTTTGTATGCTACTTTAATAAGCGTTTTAACTAAGACATCGATTGTTGAGCACTATTAGCAATATCTTACAATGAACAAAATATATAAAGGCATTTTTCTTGCTCAAAACACGTATGGGCCTGTTAAGGATAATTTTTTGTTTTGTTTTGAATTTCGCGCAAAGCTACACGAAGGCTGTCTGCGCTAGCCGTCCCTAATTTAGCAATGTAAAACTAGAGGGAAGGCAGCTAGTCATCACCACCCACGGCCAACTCTTGGGCTACTCTTTTACCAACGAATAGTGAGATTGACCGTCACATTATAACGCCCCTACGGCTGAAAGGGCGAGGATGTTTAGTGGGACCGGGATTCGAACCCGCGACCCTCAGATTGCGAGTCGAGTGCCCTAACCACCTGGCCAGTTAAGAATGAAGGGCTAAAAATTGCAATGAAGTTTGTGTTTGTGTGCGTTTATGTACACATATATATATATATATATATACAAACACACACAATCAAAGTAAGGTCATAAGACATATACCTATCTATTTACATGGTTAGACTCCTACAGACTAAAGTGAGTATTGAGTTAGCCAACGTGGTGATAATCTAAAAAAGTTAAAACCCTACGAAACTACTATTCAAGCCAAATATCATACTGCAAATAGCAGTATGAAAATAGCGTTTCCTAAACAATAGTTGGTGGACGGATATATATATATATTACATACATATACATGTCTATAGTATTGTATATTTTGCTGTGAAAAAGAAAGTGAAAAATAAAACAAATAATGGTTGTCAGATGGATAGTTCCACATACACTGTCAACAACTCAGGCTTCGACTGCTGTTTACGTAAAGAGTTATGAGGCCAAGGTTTGTTAGTTTTATCTTTTTTTCACGATATTCTGGGAAACAGCTAACTGGATTAATGTAGGTTTTGTGTGTTATATTTTTTGTGGTTTAATAATGATGAGAAAACTTAAACTGGGCGGCTTTTGAACCAGGTTGCTGCTAACAGCATGAAATAAGAGGAGCTAGTTTTCAGAATATTTCACTCAAATTTAGTGCGAGGCAATAATTATGAAAAAATGGAAGAAAATATATAAAATTTTTCATTTTACATCCCATCAGAAGCGATTTTGTTTGATCACGAATGCAGTTTTCTGTGGAAAATAAAAAAATGATTCTGTGCATCAAAAGTTTTTTTTTATTCTGTTTACACAGTTTCAGTTAGTAGAAAGCCAATAGTTACAAATGTTAGAGTAATTTTGACTTCTCGGACGATATAATATTTGGTCTCTTCACTTTATGCGAAATAGGCCTAAATGGCTAGCTCATAGACCCACAACGTTCAAGCCTAACTGTCTCAAATTTGAACTGTTGTCAGAGAAAGGGTAATCAGTCAAAAGCATTTACTGCGTGTACAGTTTCTCTTAACCGAATGGCGCGACTGACTGTCACTTTTAAACGCTGTTACGTATTGAGAATTTGAAATAATCCCAAACCGCGTTAAATAATTTAACTTTTAATAGTTGAACTGTAGTCTGGATTTAGTGTTTAGAAATATGCCGATATTTTATTTAATCTACGCTATTTGCCAATAAGATT
>NW_013668004.1:21254-22786 GCF_000517525.1 Limulus polyphemus | reverse complement strand
CGTTTAATATATATATATATATATATATATATATATATACAATAGTATAATTTACAATAGCAACTATTATAATTAATTATTACAGACCAAGTTTCATAAACAGAAATTTCACTAACTTACAAATAGCCTAAAATCGTCTTCTTAGTTCAGAGTCTCCTTGATATCCAGCGAGTTGTACGTATACATAATTGGCGGGAAGCTAGCTAGCTTCGTCAGGCACTGAATTGTTGGACTGTTGAAGTAGGATAATAATAGGATAATAATCCCTTCAGTATGTACCATATATTCTGAAAAACAATAAATTAATACGAATTAATATGAACCATAAGTATTTTTACACATTAAAGTTATCCTCTCTCCTTATGGAATAAGAATCACTGAATAAATTATATCGTTATAATGTTGTTATTTCATATTGCGGGTTCTTTTAGATTAGCTGGTGAAAATAATTCTAAGTCCAGTGTACGTAAACGATAGCAAATGAGATTATTTCTTCCTAAACGTTTTTTACAAATTTCAACATTGTGGAAAAATAAACTCTACCCGCTGGAAACAACTCTACTATTCTGAAAGAACTCTACAATTTTCTTGATGCTTTACAAAATTTCATATTTATAATATACCCTCGAATTTACGAGAAAATCTGAATTCAAATTTCTTTGAACATTCCAAGCAGAAACGTTAGTCCAAGAAATTAATTTTATTCTTCAATGTTCTCCAGTCGTGAGGCATATACTAGGAATATACTATTCTTATGTTCACTTGTTTCCCTTAAGGTAATTTTATATGAACCTCAGAATAACACGAGGTTCTGAGATTCGATGGAAAACCTGAAATATATGACCTCGAATGACTTAAAGAAAAGAAAAAGACTGAACACAATGTAACACTCTTTATTTAAGTCAAACAACAATCAAAGTTAAAAACGACTGTGTGTGTGTGTGGCACGTTTACCGGAATGTTCTCCAAATCTGCATATATCTCTATTAAAACGTGTAGTTATCGTGTCCCAGACTGAGAAAGTAGGGTATTATAAATATTAATAGCAACAATGGTATTCTTGTCAGGATGCACTTGATTTGCCAATGAAAAAGAGCACTGTCTATTGCCATATAGCATGCTCTAAGTTACAGCAATCTTTCTCACTATAAAGTGCATGTGACACCCTAAGTGAATAACCTAGCATACGCAGCCAGTGGAACTTTTGTTTGGGTAGGCTAAACTTTCAAGTGTGGAAGAATCAGAAACTCACATACATCTTCTTTCGATCTCTCTCTCTCTCCACATATATTGTATACTTTTTTTGAGTTGGTAAGAAGAATGCCTCATGATAAACGATATATTTATGGAGGCTAAGCCTCCCCAAACCTCTTATACACGTCACCCCTGGTAACTATGATATCTTAGTGGCTCCTTTGACTAACATTCTATTAGGTCGTCAAGAAAATAATGTCGCTTTTTTTAGATGAAAAAAACCCGAACAACTTATATATTAAAACAGAACATTTATTACATGAAATAGTCTCCATTCT
>NW_013668004.1:18819-20426 GCF_000517525.1 Limulus polyphemus | reverse complement strand
TTAGACTCAACAAGAGTCTTCAGAGCATCAATGTCAATTCCAACATTTCGACCCCTGCAATCACAGTTTTTAAAGCTAAAGTCACCTGAACAAAATTTGCTGAACCATCGTTGACACTTACGATCGTTCAAAACATTTCCATAAACTTTTTTTGATATTCTTTGAAGCGTTGTTTCCCTTCTTGTATTCAAACAGCATTACATGCCGAATGTGTGTCTCGTCGTATGTCATCACTACAAGGGATTAGAATATACCAAACTTTACACATTATATAAGCTATACTAACGTGACGTTTAGGCAGTTTGTTTAACTAATATACGTGATGTACGTTTTTTGAGGGTGGTTAATGAAAGTGTTCCAAAACGCGACATTAATTTCTTGACGACCTAATATATTAAGATTACATACACAAATCGAAAAAAATTATGAATTAGCATATTATCTACTGGGGTAGGAAACACCAGGTACACCTTAATACCCCACATATACGTGTGTGTCGTATAAGGTGCTGTCCAAAATGCTGGCCCGGCATGGCCAGGTGGTTAAGGTACTTGACTCGCAATCTGAGGGTCGCGGGTTCGATTCCCTGTCACACCAAACATGCTCGCCCTTTTAGCCGTGGGGGCGTTATAATGTGACGCTCAATCCCACTATTCGTTGGTAAAAGAGTAGCCCAAGATTGGCGGTGGGTGGTGATGACTAGCTGCCTTCTCTCTAGTCTTACACTGCTAAATTAGGGACGGCTAGCGCAGATAGCCCTCGTGTAGCTTTGCGCGAAATTTAAAACAAACAAACAAACAAACCAAAATGCTAGATACTTTGGAATTAACCGTTTGTCGTCACTTGATGTAGATAATCATTTTCGGCTTTCAAACTGTTTTTTTCTCTCCCCTTTCAAACTGAGTGTCCCGAACATAAACTTAAATAAACAACAGCAGCAAGAAAGAAACGCACGTGATTTGCTTGCGTACTGACACGATGTCTTTATGTCATTTACAGACATTGGTTCAGCCAATGAAATGCTTGGACTGAGTTGACATTAATAACCCTTAAAAATATTTTGGTAGATAAGTTGCAAGTCATGCGCACTAACTCGAATCGTAAACTTTTTTAAAGGTACATAAAGAAATTTAAAACATCTTGTTTTATGAGAGCATCGTGTCATAATTTAGCCTTGTGACTTTTTTTTGTCAACATAAAACAACCTGTCTGCTACGTACTATAACCTTTTTCTTAATGGGGTAACCCTAACACTTCGTTACAGTGTATCCTGAACTTAACATTTCAAGATTTGTAATATAAGTTTGTATATGGCTTGCTTATCTTTGTAGCATGCGAAATACTTATTGAATTACAATCGATTTATTCTCTGTTAATTAATTCACTGTATTGTTTAACATTTAGACTTAGATGAAAACTGTAAAGAATATTAACAATATTTTTCTTAAGAACTTGGTTATTTTAAAACAAAGCTACATTGAGCCATCTGCTTGGTCCATCGCAGGGAATCGAACTCCGGAGTTAAGCAATATAAATCCGTAGATTTACCGCTGTCCCTCCGGGAGGCCCCCCAGTGGCACAGCGGTATGTCTGCGGACTTACAACGC
>NW_013668004.1:14668-18109 GCF_000517525.1 Limulus polyphemus | reverse complement strand
GCCATGTCGGGCACCCGCAGGAGACAATTAGTTGTAACAACAGAGACCGTTAACGAACATAATGAAACTATTTCTACTGTAAAATATGTTATTTTGTTAATGTTTCTTGGCAGGTCTTGCAAATGTGAGGATGAAAGGTGTCATTTGCACCAATGATCGCTTGTACCGGGAAAGATCATATCTTATTCATTAACAAAGTAAACATTTAAAAACTTGTAATTTATGTAAATTTAAACCCCATTTTTTTTCTCTAAAAACTGTCTTCCTTCAGACGAAAGTTGTATATACAAAATCTTTGAGACTAAGCTACCAGTGGTAAAGACCTCTCATGTTATTTATGGGAAGGTTGTAAAAATAGTCAGTGTTATTTAAAATTTAAAACATAAAACATTTAAATCAAAACTGACTCGTTTTGTTCTGATAGAACTAAATATCAAGCATTTTTTTGTGTTAAACGCAAATCTACACAATGGGCTATCTGCTCTCTGCCCACCGCGGGGAATTAAACCCCGAATTTTAGCGCTGTAAGTCCATGGAGTTACAGCTGACTCCCTGGGGAAATGTTGTGTTTCAATAAGTACCTTAAACTTAATAATAGCGACGTTGAGAAGTTCTAGGAGGCTAGTTCTTGACCTCGTGTGTTGCTTTTGTTTATGTCCTTGATGTGAACAACTCCGTTTTTTTATTTGACGACTCGCATCGTGTCTGTGTATTTTTAGTACTTTTTGTCTGTGTTAACTTATAAAAAGAGTACTTGTTTGCTTATCCTGATGTGTGCTAAGCCGATGAGAGGTTTTATAAATAAGTTTCTAACATTCTTTATGAAGAAATAGAATTACGTTATTTAATTTCTTAGCGTTCAATGATCATATAGTTGCCTCGAGAAATACAGACGTTGTTTACAGCAGCTGCGTGCGAGGGATCTGAGAAGACTAGAATATAAAGTAAACGTATGCCATCAAGACGGCTTCTGGAGATAAGGCACACATGTAATGTATTGGGCGTTGTCTAATGTTAATGGCTCGGTTAAGCTACGTCTTAGGAGTAACATAAGTACGCAAATTGGCTTTCAAGCAGGTATGAATGAATTGTTTATTGATGTTCAGACCTTTAATTTACATGTAGATTTACATCAGAGATGATGGACTTCACTTTTGTACACAGGGGACTTTTATGCGATACTCGCATTGAAGTTATTACAGATTTTGAAAAAATATATACTTTTGTAATGAAAAACAACAAAAACATGTGTGAATGAAAATAAGGTTTAATCTCTTCTTTAGCATTATTACTTTATCACCAACACAGAAACTGGATTTTAAGAAATTAATTCCTCGGAGATTTCAAAATGCATGTTGTCACTCCAGTAAAGACTAAAAGCAGGAGTGTACAGGCCCAACGTTGACACAAAGTTACACGCACTTACCCGTTGTTTCAAGCCAAATACAGTTATTTTATCTTCAAAGTTTCAAAATTATTATTAAGATAGTTTCGCGGAATGTAGTTCAAAATAAGACAGTCACGTAATGGCAGGCCATTTGTCGTTCAAAGTTCGGTTATGAAAAATAAGACTGTCGCGTAATGGCGGCCATTTGTCGTTCAAAGTTCGGTTATGAAAAATAAGACTGGTCGCGTAATGGCAGGCCATTTGTCGTTCAATGTTCGGTTATGAAAAGGCTGTTATGAAACATTTTATATTTTTAGATATTGTAGTGTGTTATCAAAGTAAAATTAAGAACTGCGGTTTTAAGCTTTCATCTTTTATATTTCTGAGAAATGAATCTTGTCCTTAGTAGGATTTATGAGTTTATTGTAAAAAGACTCATTTTATGGAATTTTACATTTACCTATATGTTACTTTTCACAAAGTTAGTGTATAATCTTTTCATAATTATATACAACTCAAGTTTACTTCACTACCCACAAGGTTGGTTTAATTGGCTTTATTATAGATTATATACAACTCAAGTTTACTTCACTACCCACAAGGTTGGTTTAATTGGCTTTATTATAGATTATATACAACTCAAGTTTACTTCTCTACCTACAAGGTTGATTTAATTGGCTTTATCATAGGAGCATTTAAATACAATTTTCTGTTATTCTGGATTTGTCAAAATTACCTTTCGTATAAATAGGGCGAGGCGCAACCTAATGACTAGCGTGTCGGACTGTTGATCGAAGGTTCCAGGTTTGGAAACGTGATGTTCTTAACACACTCCACACTGTGGGCGGATTATAACAATGAGGTTCAATTTCATTATTCGGTTGAAAGAGCTCGACAAAATTATTGTGTCGGCAGGTGTTGCTGACTGCCTTCATTTTCAGTGATCATTTGTTCAAAATTAGGGATGGCTATGTTTATTTGAACTCAAGAGGTGTCTGATCTGATCGTTTAGCCCACGTGAGCATAAAGTGCCACTTCAGGTTGAAATTTCGAATTCCAATTCGTGTAAACATCATGGAATAAATACTAATTATATTTCTAATGGCAGCTCTTTAGCTTCATCGTTTCATCTACTCGGAATAACCATACACAGATAAACACATTAGTGTAGAATATTATTAGCAAAGGGTGCAATCATTGTTTAACAATATAATTTCGAATAAGTCCAAATCTAACGCTAAACACATTAGTGTAGAATATTATTAGCAAAGGGTGCAATCATTTTTTAACAATATAATTTCGTATAAGTCCAAATCTAACGCTAAACACATTAGTGTAGAATATTATTAGCAAAGGGTGCAATCATTGTTTAACAATATAATTTCGAATAAGTCCAAATCTAACGCGATTTTAGGACTAAAGCAAAACAAATAAAAAACTTTAAAACGTTTTTGTTTCTTACTATACTGTAAGACACTGTTTCTTTTACTGGTGTATTGAAAGATAGGAACGAGAAGAACAATAAACATAGTGATATGAATAATAACGAAACCAATGTTGAAAAAAAAACCCGCCAAGTATCTCGTATATTTTGCATCTTCGTACATGAATCCATCGATAAGAAGTAAATAATTGGATTAATTGGAAAGTAAAGTTTGTACTTGAGCAGTGTCGAGTTCAGCAGATGAGCTGAGAATGCGGCGAAACTAGTCTACTGCAGAGGAAGCAACAAACCAAAGAATATTTTAGGCCCCCCACGTCTTTTTTTTTTACCTAAATTAACGTTTTGTTGAAGGAAGGAAATTAACTACTAAATCTCTTCAAATATTGCAACAAAGAACTCAAGGCAGGAATTTAATTTTCAGTTCCTCAGAGTAATAAATAATATTTTTTTTTCACCTTTACATTTTTTAAGTGGTAACGTGTGAGTAAGTAGGTTTAGAATAGCTTATTGTGACCGATATTGATCGATAAATTAACAGTGTTATAATGTTAACTATATACACACACATATAACCTACAGTTATCGATGTTTGAAGTTTATTTGTAATTAA
>NW_013668004.1:12728-14528 GCF_000517525.1 Limulus polyphemus | reverse complement strand
GCGTTGTAACTCCGCAGACATACCGCTCTGCCACTGGGGGGCTTGAAGTGATAACATTATTCGTATATATGTGGGTGAATGGGTCTGAGATATATAGCTTTTTATGTACGCTATTAAATACATTATTATAGCCTATACAAATCTAAATCATATAATTGTTCATATAATTTACAATAAGACGAAGAACATTTAATTATCACGTAATTAACATTATTTCCCGATTTCAGTTAAACTAACGTTATAAACTTTTTTTATAATGTAACCTACTGATTCTGATTGACTACCTAAGCCTAATATTTGCATAGTGCGTTTATAACATTGATTAGTTTAACTAGCGGATTTTCTAGTGTCTATCATTTATTGAGCAGTTTTTATTTCTTATTGATCATTAAACTAACGATTTAAGGATCTTTATTAACTACTGATTAGATAAATTTATCAGTTAAATAAATGCTTTGTATAGTGCTAGTTCTTTATTGATCAAGCAAGTCCCACGGAGTCAGCGATAAGTTTACGGAACTTTCAACGCTAAAGTCCGGGGCTCGATTATTCACACTGGACAGTATAGAGAGTCCTTTATGTAGCTTTGGGCTAACAAAAAAAGAACAACTTATTGATAAGTTAAGTGACTTTTTCATAATCCTAATCAGTTATCGATGAGTTAACGTAAATATTTTATAATGTTAACTACTTATTATCAGTTACAGCAACATTTGTTATAACATTAAAAACTTATTGATAAATTATTTTTATATTGTTAACGGAGAACTACACTTTCTACTATTCTGCCTTATAAATCACAGCATTAAGCCTAAAATTTCACACAATTTACAATTTTCAAATACCCTTACATTATTACGACCCACTGTAAGACTACAGTTTATTGCTTCCCTCTGTGCTGTCACTCACGTAGGAATATGCGGGTTTTAAACGTACTGTTACACATGTACACAAGAACCAGTGTTTTTGTAGTTATCATTTATTTTGTTACAGTTTGCTAGAGTTATGAATATTTTTTAATTATACTTACAATTATGGCTTACTAAATTTTAGCTTTAGTTGTTATTACACTTAACTAAATACATATGTTTTTGCTGTCCAAGAAACTCTTTGCCATTGTAAACCTTCAAGCAGAGAAAGCAACTAAAGCCTTATGAAAACAGTACGTATAGAAAGAGTTAAATGGAGGATATTTCAAAAGTGAATGAATGCATACATATATAACTGAATCAAGTATTAAGAAAAACCTATTCGACCTTTGAAAGGAGAAAAAACAACTAGGTTTTGAACAATGCATAACATTAACAGAACTAAATTAAATATTATCAGTCAAGTTGAAACTCTCTGGATATATAAAATGGAATTTTTTGATTAACAATAAAAACAATTTAATTCTTAAGACGAAAGGAAGTAATTTTAATGGTTTATTTTAAAAAAAGTCTCAGAACAAAATTTTGCGATGAAAGTGCTTCACACCTGGAAGTTGTGCTTCAAGGAAATATATTGTGTACTATAATTATGTGATAAAAGTGCTTCACACCTGGAAGTTGTGCTTCAAGGAAATGTATTGTGTAGTATAGTTATGTAATGAAAGTGCTTCACACCTGGAAGTTGTGCTTTAAGGAAATGTACTGTGTAACATTGTTATATGATGAAAGTGCTTCACAACTGGAAGTTGTGCTTCAAGGAAATGTATTGTGTAGTATAGTTATGTGATGAAAGTGCTTCACAACTGGAAGTTGTGCTTCAAGGAAATGTATTGTGTAGTATAGTTATGTGATGAAAGTGCTTCACAACTGG